>NC_091979.1:236442788-236707788 GCF_044704955.1 Pristiophorus japonicus | reverse complement strand
AGCAAAGGCCTTAGAAAAAGGAAGGGAAAGCGGGGGTACGTGAGGCTTTGAATGCAAGGTTTGCTTGGCAAGAGGCGGTTGAGAAAATTACACCCTAATTAGTTTTGTTAAGAGAAAATAGAAAATGGAAATTGATGCTGACAAGCTGAGGGTAAAAGTGAAACAGGCTCGTCCTGTGTGTGCTTGTGCTTCACAGAATCAATACCTCACTAATCACCCATTAACATTCTGCCAAGCAGGTCATTTCAGGTTCGATGTCTTGGTCGGTGATCTCCCCAGATTCATGACTGGCACGCGTCTTTGCAATTACTGGGATGTTGGTGATTGATTGGGGCTAATTCTGTCCAGAGACAGAAATTTCCAGTCAGCATTCCAGAGTAGATAATTCCCTGGCTTGTGCCATTTCTAAGCTGAATCAGGTATGGGGGGGAGGTGGGGGGAAGTAATCGCTGGGGCTCTGAGAGTTGCAAACCCTCCAGGATTGCCCTGGGGTCTCCAGGAATTATACATTAATCTGCCGAACACTGCAGGAGGAGAAGTCAGTCAGATCGGATTTGTTAAGGGAAGGTCGTGTCTGACTAACTTGATTAAATTTTTTGAGGAGGTAATAAGGAGGGTTGATGAAGGTGATCATCATCATAGGCGATCCCTCGAAGCAAGGGTGACTTACTTCCACGCAAAAAGGGATGAGTTCACATGTGTTTCAATGAAGGACCTAATATTCCAGGTTCTGAACACCTGTTGAAGGGTGGAAGATGCCTGTGCGTGGATTTTTTTTAACGTGTGGTGGCCGTTGCACACCAGCCACCACACGGGCTTGACAGAGCTGGGTCTTGGTCCAGTGGCAAGGATTAACCGAGACAACTGGAGATCTGCTCTGCTGCACAGACCTAGTGCCACACACACATCGCAGTGTGGGCTGGCCCATGCTGCCCCTGGGCCCTCGGCTCTTCTGGGCCCCGAACTCGCGCCTCTCCTGGGCCCCTGATCACATCCCTCTACGAACCCTTGCCGCTCCTTCGCCCCGACCTCGCCGCTCCTGCTGTACCTGCTCATACTGCAATCGGCTGTCGCCCTCCTGCAGCAGCACACGCTGCTCTCTGCAGTATATGGATGTTAGCAAAGCTCTCTGGGCCTTGAGCAGCCGAACCAGTGGAGAAAGTGTTCCTCCCGCCTCCACAAGACAACCGGAAGCTGATTACAGCCTTCCCTCACTCCGCTTCCAATCACCCGACTGTGTCTCTCCCTCCGCCCCCCCCCCCACCCCCACGTAACGTATGCCCCTGTGAGGATGCTCACAGGTTTGTAGAACTGTTGAATTGTGAGTGGCTTAGCCAGTCATGTGATGTTCACAAGACTCAATAAAACCCCAGCCAGTCAGGTTCAGAGGATCCACAATGAGGCAGGTGGTTGTGAGCCTGGTGGATGAACCGGTAATGTGTCATGTGATTGTTAAATCTTTTGCTAATAAACCAACTATTTATTATCAGCCATGTGTTGCTATGAATTCTTAAGCAAAGAACCCATGAAGCAAATACATTACCTCGGGATCTGTGATGCTGTCACTCTCGGTGATAAAATCTGGGAAATTTGTCCCAGTCACAGCTTTGACATCCTTCACTTTGATTAGAATTGTGTGTGATTGTCCTCGCTGATTGAAGGTGACAATAAGGTTTTCCTTGAGGGGGTCGGAGGACAAGTTAATCCAATCCAGTCCCTATTCTATGCAAAGTCTGCTCATCGGCTCAAACTGAGATATATCAATGTGTTGCCATGAATTCTTAAGCAAGAACTCATGAAGTAAATATATTACATCCCACACCAACTCCCATTTGCCTCTAGGCCCCGGCAGCCATTTTGCAAAAATGCAGCAAGATCCCACAATATGATAATGCCCACACAATCTGGGTTTTTTACATGATGTTGGTTGAAGGATAAATACTGAGTCCAGGACACCGGGGAGAACTTCCCTCCTCTTCTTCAATATAGTGCCATGGGATCTCTTATGTCCACCCGAAGGGGCAGATGGGGCCTGGGTTTAATGTCTCATGCAAAAGACGGCACCTCTGACAGTGCAGCACTCCCTCAGTACCGCACTGGGAGTGTCGGCCTGATTTTGTGCTGAAGTCTCTGAAGTGGGACTTGAACCCACGATCGCCTGACTCCGAGGCAAGAGTTACCCACTGAGCCATGGCTGACATCGGATCCACATGGACACTGGATGAAATACCTCAAAGCACTGGAAAATACCACCAACGAGGCCTCCTCAAAATCCTGCAAATCCATTACGTTCTCTCTCTCTCAGGCCAACATCCCCAGCATCGAGGCATTGACCGCACTCAATCAGCTCCGTTGGGCGGGCCACATTGTCCGCATGCCCGATACTAGACTCCCGAAACAAGTACTCTACTCCGAGCTCCGTCACAGCAAGCGAGTCCCAGGAGGGCAGAGAAAAGGCTTCAAGGACACCCTCAAAGCCTCCTTGAAAAAAAATGTAACATCCCCACCGACTCTTGGAAATCCCTGGCCCAAGACCACTCAAAGTAGAGGAGGAGCATCCGGGAAGGCACCGAACACTTCGAGTCTCTTCGCCGGGAGCACGCGGAAACCAAGCGCAAACAGCCGAAGGAGCGCACGGCAACCCAAGCACCCCACCCACCCGTCCCTCCAACCACCATCTGCCCCACCTGTGACAGAGACTGTAGATCCCATATCGGTCTCATCGGTCACCTGAGAACTCAAGTTAGTGTGGAAGCAAGTCATCCTGGACTCCGAGGGGACTGACTAAGAAGAAGGAGGGATGGACGGTGGACGAGGCCAGGAGCGGGTGGCGTTGTGTGGCCTCCCGAATAGCCTGCTCATGCTCCCCCTGTCAACGTTCACGCAAGACAAATAACCACACAAAGGTGGGGGAGGGTAACGACAGAGAGAGTCAGCACCTACAGGGGCAGGAGAAGAGAATATTAAGAGAATAAACATCCATTCGAGTACCTCTTTGGAATATAAATGGGACTTTTACATTTCCCAAACACAATATTTCAAAGTTAAATAAAAGCGTGCTCCTCACACCAGGCCTTCAGAGGGCTGATTAATGTCTGGATGCAAATATCTCCCAGCACACATTCTTCTTCTCTGCTACAACTCGATCTATTCAGCTCCTGCGTCCCATTTTTAGAATTTATTACCAAAACAACAACTGACTCAGTGTCGGCACTAATTGGGATTTTAAAGGCCTCTCCTTATCGTGTTGGAGGCCCTGGTAGCATTGTCTGTACACCAGCCAAATTAGGCAGCTCATTAGACAGCCAATAAAAATCTGCGCTTTAATTTTCTTTCTCTCGAATATATTAATCCCAGAGAAAATTGAACTTCTGATAAGCGGATATATCGCCTTCCACAACCACCGGACGTCTCAAAAGCACTTTACAGCCAATGAAGTACTTTTTGGAGTGTAGTCACTGTTGTAATGTGGGAAACGCAGCAACCAATTTGCGCAAAGCAAGCTCCCACAAACAGCAATGTGATAATGACCAGATAATCTGTTGCAGTGATGTTGATTGAGGGATAAATATTGGCCAGAACACCGGGGATAACTCCCCTGCTCTTCTTAGAAATAGTGACATGGGATCTTTTACATCCACCTGAGAGTGCAGACGGGGCCTCGGTTTAACGTCTCATCCGAAAGATGGCATCTCCGACAGTGCAGCACTCCCTCAGCCTAGATTTTATGCTCAAGTCTCTGGAGTGGGACTTGAACCCACAACCTTCTGACTCGGAGGCAAGAGTGCTGCCTACTGAGCCATGACTGACACTTATTTATCCAATAATCGAAAAGGAAATAATTGCAGGGCTATGGGAAAAGAACAGGGGAGAGTGGGACTAATTGGATTGCTCTTTCCTTTCTTGGTAGGAAAGATCAAAAAAGCAGAATGGTTTTTAAATGGCGAGAGACAGAGAAATGTTTGCATTCACAGGGACCTGAGTGTGCTGTTGGGGAGGATTTAAACTAATATGGCAGGGGAATGGGAACCAATGCAGGGAGACAGAGGGAAACAAAAAGGAGGCAAAAGCAAAAGACAGAAAGGAGATGAGGAAAAGTGGAGGGCGGAGAAACCCAAGGCAAAGAACAAAAAGGGCCACTGTACAGCAAAATTCTAAAAGGACAAAGGGTGTTAAAAAAAACAAGCCTGAAGGCTTTGTGTCTTAATGCAAGGAGTATCCGCAATAAGGTGGATGAATTAACTGTGCAAATAGATGTTAACAAATATGATGTGATTGGGATTACGGAGACGTGGCTCCAGGATGATCAGGGCTGGGAATTCAACATCCAGGGGTATTCAACATTCAGGAAAGATAGAATAAAAGGAAAAGGAGGTGGGGTAGCATTGCTGGTTAAGGAGCAAATTAAGGACATTAGCTTGGATGATGTGGAATCTATATGGGTAGAGCTGCAGAATACCAAAGGACAAAAAACGTTAGTGGGAGTTGTGTACAGACCTCCAAACAGTAGTAGTGATGTTGGGGAGGGCATCAAACATGAAATTAGGGGTGCGTGCAATAAAGGTGCAGCAGTTATAATGGGTGACTTTAATATGCACATAGATTGGGTTAACCAAACTGGAAGCAATACGGTGGAGGAGGATTTCCTGGAGTGCATAAGGGATGGTTTTTTAGACCAATATGTCGAGGAACCAACTAGGGGGGAGGCCATCTTAGACTGGGTGTTGTGTAATGAGAGAGGATTAATTAGCAATCTCGTTGTGCGAGGCCCCTTGGGGAAGAGTGACCATAATATGGTGGAATTCTGCATTAGGATGGAGAATGAAACAGTTAATTCAGAGACCATGGTCCAGAACTTACAGAAGGGTAACTTTGAAGGTATGAGGCGTGAATTGGCTAGGATAGATTAGCGAATGATACTGAAGGGGTTGACTGTGGATGGGCAATGGCAGACATTTAGAGACCGCATGGATGAACTACAACAATTGTACATTCCTGTCTGGCGTAAAAATAAAAAAGGGAAGGTGGCTCAACCGTGGCTATCAAGGGGAATCAGGGATAGCATTAAAGCCAAGGAAGTGGCATACAAATTGGCCAGAAATAGCAGCGAACCCGGGGACTGGGAGAAATTTAGAACTCAGCAGAGGAGGACAAAGGGTTTGATTAGGGCAGGGAAAATGGAGTACGAGAAGAAGCTTGCAGAGAACATTAAGACGGATTGCAAAAGTTTCTATAGATATGTAAAGAGAAAAAGGTTAGTAAAGACAAACGTGGGTCCCCTGCAGTCAGAATCAGGGGAAGTCATAACGGGGAACAAAGAAATGGCGGACCAATTGAACAAGTACTTTGGTTCGGTATTCACTGAGGAGGACACAAACAACCTTCCAGATATAAAAGGGGTCGGAGGGTCTAGTAAGGAGGAGGAACTTAGGGAAATCTTTATTAGTCGGGAAATTGTGTTGGGGAAATTGATGGGATTGAAGGCCGATAAATCCCCAGGGCCTGATGGACTGCATCCCAGAGTACTTAAGGAGGTGACCTTGAAAATAGTGGATGCATTGACAGTCATTTTCCAACATTCCATTGACTCTGGATCAGTTCCTATCGAGTGGAGGGTAGCCAATGTAACCCCACTTTTTAAAAAAGGAGGGAGAGAGAAAACAGGGAATTATAGACCGGTCAGCCTGACATCGGTAGTGGGTAAAATGATGGAATCAATTATTAAGGATGTCATAGCAGTGCATTTGGAAAGAGGTAATATGATAGGTCCAAGTCAGCATGGATTTGTGAAAGGGAAATCATGCTTGACAAATCTTCTGGAATTTTTGTGGGATGTTTCCAGTAGAGTGGACAAGGGAGAACCAGTTGATGTGGTATATTTGGACTTTCAGAAGGCTTTCGACAAGGTCCCACACAAGAGATTAATGTGCAAAGTTAAAGCACATGGGATTGGGGGTAGTGTGCTGACATGGATTGAGAACTGGTTGCCAGACAGGAAGCAAAGAGTAGGAGTAAATGGGGACTTTTCAGAATGACAGGCAGTGACTAGTGGGGTACCGCAAGGTTCTGTGCTGGGGCCCCAGCTGTTTACACTGTACATTAATGATTTAGACGAGGGGATTAAATGTAGTATCTCCAAATTTGCGGATGACACTAAGTTGGGTGGCAGTGTGAGCTGCGAGGAGGATGCTATGAGGCTGCAGAGCGACTTGGATAGGTTAGGTGAGTGGGCAAATGCATGGCAGATGAAGTATAATGTGGATAAATGTGAGGTTATCCACTTTGGTGGTAAAAACAGAGAGACAGACTATTATCTGAATGGTGACAGATTAGGAAAAGGGGAGGTGCAAAGAGACCTGGGTGTCATGGTACATCAGTCATTGAAGGTTAGCATGCAGGTACAGCAGGCGGTTAAGAAAGCAAATGGCATGTTGGCCTTCATAACGAGGGGATTTGAGTACAGGGGCAGGGAGGTGTTGCTACAATTGTACAGGGCCTTGGTGAGGCCACACCTGGAGTATTGTGTACAGTTTTGGTCTCCTAACCTGAGGAAGGACATTCTTGCTATTGAGGGAGTGCAGCGAAGGTTCACCAGACTGATTCCCGGGATGGCGGGACTGACCTATCAAGAAAGACTGGATCAACTGGGCTTGTATTCACTGGAGTTCAGAAGAATGAGAGGGGACCTCATAGAAACGTTTAAAATTCTGACGGGGTTAGACAGGTTAGATGCAGGAAGAATGTTCCCAATGTTGGGGAAGTCCAGAACCAGGGGACACAGTCTAAGGATAAGGGGGAAGCCATTTAGGACCGAGATGAGGAGGAATTTCTTCACCCAGAGAGTGGTGAACCTGTGGAATTCTCTACCACAGAAAGTTGTTGAGGCCAATTCACTAAATATATTCAAAAAGGAGTTAAATGAAGTCCTTACTACTAGGGGAATCAAGGGGTATGGTGAGAAAGCAGGAATGGGGTACTGAAGTTGCATGTTCAGCCATGAACTCATTGAATGGCGGTGCAGGCTAGAAGGGCCGAATGGCCTACTCCTGCACCTATTTTCTATGTTTCTATGTCCTTGTACATGAATCACTGAAAGTTAACATGTAAGTACAGCAAGCAATTAAGAGAGCAAATGGTGTGCTAGTTTATTTTATAATGGTATTAGAGTATAAGAATAAATAAGTCTTACTACAATTATAAAGTTCATTGGCGAGGCCGTACCTGGAGTATTGTGTACAGTTCTGGTCTCTTTACCGAAGGAAAGATATACTTGCCAGAGAGGGAATGCAATGAAAGTTCACTAGACTGATTCCTGGGATGGGGGGATTGACCTATGAGGAGAGACTGATTAGGCCGACATTGGACTTGAGCACAAAAAATCTAAACTGACACTCCAGTGCGGTGCTGAGGGAGCGTTGCGCTGTCGGAGGTGCCATCTTTCAGATGAGACGTTAAACCAAAGCCCCGTCTGCTCTCTCAAGTGGATGGAAAGATCCCATGGCACTATTTCAAAGAAGAACAGGGGAGTTATCCCCAGTGTCCTGGCCAATATTTATCCCTCAATCAACGTACAAAAAAACAGATTATCTGGGTCATTATCACATTGCTGTTTGTGGGAGCTTGCTATGCGCAAATTGACTGCCACATTTCCCACAGTGGCTGCACTTCAAAAAGTACTTCATTGACTGTAAAGCGCTTTGAGACTTGCAGTAGTTTTGAAAGGTGCTAGATAAATCCAAGTCTTTCTTTATATTCTCTAGAGTTTAGAAGAATGAGAGATGATCTAATTGAAACATATAAAATTCTTAAGGGGCTTGACAGGGTTAATGCTGAGAGATTGTTTCCCCCGGGCTGGAGAGTCTAGAACCAGGGGGCACAGTCTCAAGGGTCGGCCATTTAGGACTGAGATGAGGAGAAATTTCTTCATTCAGCGAGTGGTGAATCTCTGGAATTCTCTACCCCAGAGGGCTATGGAGGCTCAGTTGTTGAGTATATTCAAGGCTGAGATCGCTAGATTTTTGAGAATGAAGGGATATGAGGATAGTGCAGGAAAGTGAAGTTGAGGTCGAAGATCAGCCATGATCTTGTTGAATGGCGCAACAGGCTCGAGGGGCCGAATGGCCGACTCCTGCTCCTAATTCTATGATTGTATGAGGAGGAGAGGAAGTAGGCAGAGGTTTAATACTGGGAGGAGAATGTCCCTGAGTAGGAGAGGGTTAAGCTTACAGTCTTAGCCATGTGGCAGTTGAGAAAATCATTTGCAGTTCTTGCAGCTTCTTGGATATCTGCCTCGCATGATTACATTTCTCAACATAGGTTTGCTCCAGCTGAGTTTGCCTCTACGCTTGGAATTGACCTAATCTCTCAGTTCATGGCTCGTCCTGTTTGTCCTGGTTACCTGGGCTGAACACTCAGTGGCCCAGTGTCTCCCTCCTTTCTTGATCTGATGTAGCAAAGCTGATATTTGGTGCCTCGGGTACTGCTCGGAGAGTAAATGTACTGACAACAACAACTTGCATTCATAACTAGCGCCTTTAACCTAGTAAAACGTCCCAACGAGCTTCACAAGGGATCAAATCAGGCAAAGGTTTTACACCATGCCATGTAAGGAGATATTAGGACAGGTGACCAAAAGCTCGGTCAAAGAGGTCGGTTTTAAGGAACGTCTTGAAGGATGAGAGAGAGAGAGAGGTTTAGGGAGGGTATTCCAGAGCTTAGGGCCCAGGCAGCTGAAGGCACAGTCACCAATGGTGGAGAGATTAAAATCGGGGATGTGCAAGAGGCCAGAATTAGAGGAGTGCAGAGATCTCAAGGGGTTGTGGGGCTGGAGAAGATTACAGAGCTGGGGAGGGGCGAGGTCCATAGAGGGATTTGTAAACAAGGATGAGAATCCTAGAATTGAAGAGTTGCTGGACTGGGAGCCAATGTAGGTCAGTGAACACAGGGGGTGATGGGTGAGTGGGATTGGTGCCAGTTAGGATATGAGCAGCCGAGTTTTGGGTGAGCTCAAGTTTGGATGGAAGATGGGAGGCCGGTTTAGAGAGCATTGGAATACAGGAGTCCAGAAGTAACAAAGGCCTGAATGAGGGTTTCAGCAGCGGATGACCAGAGGTGGGGTGGAGACGGGCGATGTTACGGAGGTGGTCTTAGTGATGGTGAAGACCCCAAACCCAATACGTTAGATTTGAGATAGAGCACAAGATAGAGAGCTAATGAAAGAGTGAGAGAGAGTAAGAAAGACAGAGAGAGAGCAAGCAAAAGAGAGAGACAGAGAGTGAGAGAGGGCGAGATGGAGAGACAGAGAGCGAGAGAGACAGACCATGCACGTGCAAGACACACACACAGTCTTTGTGGCTCATTTACAGTTCATAGTCATTTCATAAGTTGGAGATTACAGGGAGTGTGATGCAGAGGATGCTGGGCATGTGCAGGCTCCATGGAGATGTACAAGGCAGTATCAGAATGGGAATTTACACTTCACAAGGCCCTGCGCAGAAAAGGCACTCGCAGGTTAATGAGCTACACCAGCCTCAGCCAAATAACTCTTGTATTTCTCAGCCATGTAACTTATATATGCTGCTTCATTGCTCCTGTCAGAAACATTATAAAATGTTTCACGCAAAAGGGCGTACTTTGAAATGCAATGACCTTGTATTGCAAACATTTGGCACGGGCACAATGATACAAACAGCAATGAGGAATCTGTCTTGTGCTTTTTTGATTAAGATGGATGTGTGGCCAGGACATTGGGAGAACTGTGCTTGGATCTATAACCTCCAACTGCCGGCAACACTTGGATCCTGGAAGTGGGGTTTGAACCCAGAAACTTCCGACCCAGAGGTCAAAATGCTACCAAAGCTTGTTCGGCAGTCCATCCATCCGCTCCCCTCCATCACCCAGCGCACCGTGGCTGTAGTGTGTACCATCTACAAGAGGCACTGCAGCAACTCGCCAAGGCTTCTTCGACAGCACCTCCCAAATCCCGCGACCTCTACCATCTCTCTCACTCTCTGTCTGTCTCGCTCACTCTCTCCCACTCTCACTATCACTAGAAGGTCAAGAGCAGCAGGCGCGTGGGAACACCATCACCTCCACGTTCCCCTCCAAGTCACACACCATCCTGACTTGGAAATATATCGGCCGTTCCTTCATCGTCGCTGGGTCACAATCCCGGAACTCTCTCCCTAACAGCACTGTGGGAGCACCTTCACCACACGGACTGTAGCAGTTCAAGAAGGCAGCTCACCACCACCTTCTCAAGGGGCAATTAGGGATGGGCAATAATTGTTGGCCTTGCCAGTGATGCCCACATTCTGTGAATGAATTTTTAAAAGAATTGGGCTAAGTTGACACTGCCTGACTTAAGAATATAAGAACAAAATTGGGACCCAATATTGCTCTCCCCATCCTTCATTCTTTCACTGCTCAAAAAATGGGGCAAAACTAGGTTTGAATTTCCTCCTCTTAAAAAGAAAGACTTGCATTTATATAGCACCTTCCACAACATTGCATTTCACAGCCAATGAAATACTTTTGGAGTGTAGTCACTGTTGTAATGTGGGAAACATGGCAGACAATTTGCACACAGCAAGCTCCCACAAACAGCAATGTGATAATGACCAGATAATCTGTTTTGTTATGTTGATTGAGGGATAAATATTGGCCCCAAGAAGAGTGCCATGGGATCTTTTACATCCACCTGAGAGAGCAGATGGGTCCTCAGCTTAATGGCTCATCTGAAAGACAGCACCTCTGACAGTGCAGCACTCTTTCAGCACTGCACTGGAGTGTCAGCCTAGATTTTGTCTGTGGAGTGGGATTTGAACCCACGACCTTCTGACTCAGAGGTAAGAGTGCTACCCACTGAGCCACGACTTAGTGTTCAGGGAGGTGCAAGATCAGCAGGTTACATAAGTACATAAGAACATAAGAAATTAGGAGCAGGAGTCGGCCATTCGGCCCCTCGAGCCTACCCTGCCATTCAACAAGATCATGGCTGATCATCGACCTCAACTCCACTTTCCTGCACTGTCCCCATATAGAAACATAGAAATTTACAGCGCAGAAGGAGGCTATTTTGGCCCATCATGGCCTTCGGTCAGCAGCCCTGAAGGTTACATTTAAACCTGTGAACAATGAACAAAGGAGGAAAGGTAAAGAGCACCCAGTCCAACCAGTCCACCCTCCCACAACTCATATCCCTTGATTCCCCTAATATCCAAAAATGTATCAATCTCTGTCTTGAATATACTTAACGATTGAGCCTCCACAGCCCTCTGGGGCAGAGAATTCCAAAGATTCACCACCCTCTGAGAGAAGAAATTTCTCCTCATCTCAGTCCTATGGCCGCCGACCCCTTATTCCGAGACTGTGACCCCTGGATCTGGACTCCCCAGCCCGGGGAAACATCCTCCCAGCATCTACCCTGTCAAGCCCAGTAAGGTTATTTGAGGGAGCGGGGAGGGGGAGGGTGTCGGTTAGTGCGGAGGGGGCTAGTTCCATGATAAAGTCATCAGGCGCAGGTTCTGGAAGGAGCAGGGTGGACGGACCAAATTGGGTCTTTTCACACTCTGGACTTCTGTAATTTTCTTACTTCAGGAAGGAAGAGGAGCAAAATTGAGGTGGAATAAAGTAAAAACAGTTTCTCCTAATGACAGTGTCAGGGGAACATGTCCAGTGGGAAGTAGATGAAGGAACAATTGCGCGGGATGTAAATGGACAGCTCCCCTGTGCCTAGGATGTTGACGCTACTTGCTGTGCAAACAGAAAGCGTTTCAGAATGTTAACAAAAATAGAAAACACCCAACGGCAAAGTTCCAAAAACAAAACTCTTTGCAGCAATCTGCTTACGTATTTTTAATGGGATCCTGTGTGTCTACATCAGAGAGATGTTGAGGGAATGCTGTGCTTAGGTGGGCTACACGGAGCAAAGGTCTTCTCCTGCCTCGAGCTCTTGCCTGTGTTGTGAGCTGTCAGTTCATGGAGAAGCTGAACAGCTGAGATGCAGTAACATGGACATTGGCTCTCTCCTCCCTTCACCTCTGTTATATATGCAGACTATGGATATACTCTCTGTGTAGTCACTGAATAGTTGCATAAGACTTGTTTACCTGATGTACTATCAATGAGGTTTACACTGTGTATATACATGCTGGCACCACTAGAGGGTGCAACTGGTGGAGACCGGAGTTTCCTGCCCTGGTGGCAGGGGCTGCATAAAAGGGGAGCCACCATGTGACTGTCTCAGTCTGGAGTTAGGAATAAAGGACCAAGGTCACTACAATTTGAGTACAACACATTGCCTCGTAGAGTCATTCATAGGTACATTACAGACATAATTGCCTCAACATTCAGCGGCCGTTTCAATCTACGCCTGGAGTCCCTCCCCTTCCCCCCCACCACCCGATCCCCCTCTCATTCTCATTCAATCGGATCCCGACGTCGCATAAGATCCCCCAGCCAAATCGGCAATGGCCACTTCCTCAACCTCACCATCTCATGTAACCTCTCCCCTTGAGGAGAAGCAAGATAAACGCACGAGGGAGGAAGGAATGGGAAGTTATGCTGATGGGAGTAAGATGGAGTAGGGGTGGGGAGGAGGCTCGTGGGGGAAGCGTAAACACCGGCACGGACGAGTTGGGCTGAATGGCCTGTTTCTGTGCTGGAAGCGCTCTGTAATTCTCTGTAATGTTGGGTTTTCCAAGCCCGCTCAAGAGGCTGTGGTCTCTTTGTTGCTGAATGTGAAAGGCCTGGCTTTGTAATAACGTGATGACAACTCAAAGAAAATGCGCCTTTCAAGTGTCCCAAGCAACATCGCCCATAAGCCACGCTGCTTCCTGCGCGACCTGCCTCCCCCAATGCGCGGATCGTTTAAATTATTGCGCATGCGCGCTACCTCCGATGTGAAAGCTGGTGAGTGGCCTGCTTGCCGATGACTGCGCGGCCACGTGGCATAGCGGGAGCATTGATCCCAAGGAACTTCATAGCTGGGGGCCAGTTCCAAGAAAGGGTAGGAGGTGTAACTAGGGGAGGTGCTACAGGTACAGTAGCACAGCGGTTATGTTACTGGACGAGTAATTCAGAGAGCTGGACTAATTATACTTGCTTTGGAGGCTGTTCAGAGAAGGTTTACGAGGTTGATTCCAGAGATGAGGGGGTTGACTTATAAAGATAGGTTGAGTAGGTTGGGCCTATACACATTGGAGTTCAGAGGAATGAGAGGTGATCTTATTGAAACTTATAAGATAATGAGGGGGCTCGACAAGGTGGATGCAGAGAGGATATTTCCACTCATAGGGGAAGCTAAAACTTGAGGCCATGATCAGATCAACCATGATCTTATTGAATGGCGGAGCAGGCTCAAGGGGACAAATGGCCGACTCCTGCTCCTATTTCTTATGTTCTTATGTTCTTAATGATCCAGAGACATGAGTTCAAATCCCACCACAGCAGCTGAGGGCTATTTAAATTCGGTTAATTAAATAAAATCTGTAAGGAAAAAGTTGATATCACTAATGGTGACTGTAAAACTCCCAGATTGTTGTAAAAACTCATCTGGTTTACTAATGTCCTTTAGGGAAGGAAATCTTCCGTCCTTACCCGGTCTGGCCGATATGTGACTCCATTGCTGTGGTTGGTTCTTAACTGCCCCTCTGAAATGGCAGCTCACCACCACCTTCCCAAGGGCAATAAGGGATGGGCAATAAATGCTGGCCTTGCCAGCATCCCAGGGGGCTTTTGAAGGTGGGATCAACAACAACTTGCATTTATATAGCGCCTGTAACGTAGTAAAATGTCACCTGGCGATTCACATGAACGATTATCGAACAACATTTGACACCGAGAAATATAAGGGTGATATTAAGGCAGGTGAGCCACAGAGGTAGGTTTTAAGGAAGGTCCTAACAGCGGAGGGAGGGGTAGAGAGGTTTGGGAAAGGAATTCCAGAGTTGGGGGCTCAGGCAGCTGAAGGAATGGGTGCCAGTGGTGGAGCGATTAAAATCGGAAGGGACGTAACAAGGTGGCAGGGTGCTGGAGGGAGCGTTGACTGAAGGCCCTGCTACTGACAGTAGAACAGACAAAGTGGGGGATGCTCACCGGGAAGAGCGAGAATGTCATCATCATCATAGGCAGTCCCTCGAAATTGAGGAAGACTTGATTCCACTCTAAAAGTGAGTTCTCAGGTGTCTGAACAGTCCAATACGGGAATTACAGTCTCTGTCACAGGTGGGACAGACAGTGGTTGAAGGAAAGGGTGGGTGGGAGTCTGGTTTGCCGCACACTCCTTCCGCTGCCTGCGCTTGATTTCTGCATGCTCTCGGCGATGAGACTCGAGGTGCTCAGCGCCCTCCCGGATGCTCTTCTCCATTTAGGGCGATCTTTGGTCAGGGACTCCCAGGTGTCGGTGGGGATGTTGCATTTTATCAAGGAGGCTTTGAGGGTGTCCTTGAAACGTTTCCTCTGTCCACTTGGGGCTCGCTTGCCGTGTAGGAGTTCCGAGTAGAGTGCTTGCTTTGGGAGTCTCGTATTTGCATAAAGGAGGGCGCTCATTTTTCCATATACAGTTTGGCGGGCGGCCATGAATGAACGCACGCTTTCGGCCCGCAATGTTGGCATCTCACTCATCCGGAGTGGTGGCCAGAAAATGGGCCAGTTTCCAAGCCAGTGTGTTGAAGGATAGAGAGGAAACGGAGGCCAGCAAGGACAGGAGTTATAAATGATGGCACGCTCTTCAAAATAGGATGCGGGCATCAGAGCTCAGTGCCGTACCGAGGAAGCGCTGCACTGTCGGAGGTGCCGTACCGAGGGAGCGCTATACTGTCAGAGGGGCCGTACCGAGGGAGTGCTATACTGTCAGAGGGGCCGTACCGAGGGAGCGCTGTACTGTCAGAGGGGCCGTACCGAGGGAGCGCTGTACTGTCAGAGGGGCCGTACCGAGGGAGCGCTATACTGTCAGAGGGGCCGTACCGAGGGAGTGCTGTACTGTCGGAGGGACCGTACCGAGGGAGTGCTTTGGGAGTCTCGTATTTGCATAAAGGAAGGCGCACATTTTTCCATATTCAGTTTGGCGGGCGGCCATGAATGAACGCACGCTTTCGGCCCGCAATGTTGGCATCTCAATCATCCGGAGTGGTGGCCAGAAAATGGGCCAGTTTCCAAGCCAGTGTGTTGAAGGATAGAGAGGAAACGGAGGCCAGCAAGGACAGGAGTTATAAATGATGGCACGCTCTTCAAAATAGGATGCGGGCGTCAGAGCTCAGTGCCGTACTGAGGGAGCGCTGCACTGTCGGAGGGGCCATACCGAGGGAGCGCAATACTGTCAGAGGGGCCGTACCGAGGGAGCGCTATACTGTCAGAGGGGCCGTACCGAGGGAGCGCTACCGAGGGAGCGCTATACTGTCGGAGGGGCCGTATAGAGGGAATGCTATACTGTCGGAGGGGCTGTATCGAGGGAGTGCTGCACTGTCAGAGGGGCCGTACCGAGGGAGTGTTGCACTGTCAGAGGGGCCGTACCAAGGGAGTGCTATACTGTCAGAGGGGCCGTACCGAGGGAGTGCTGCACTGTCAGAGGGGCTGTACCGAGGGAGCGCTGCACTGTCAGAGGGGCCGTACCGAGGGAGTGCTGCACTGTCAGAGGGGCTGTACCGAGGGAGCGCTGCACTGTCGGAGGGGCCGTACTGAGGGAATGCTATACTGTCGGAGGGGCCGTACCGAGGGAGCGCTGCACTGTCGGAGGGGCCGTACTGAGGGAATGCTATACTGTCGGAGGGGCTGTATCGAGGGAGTGCTGCACTGTCAGAGGGGCCGTACCGAGGGAGTGTTGCACTGTCAGAGGGGCCGTACCAAGGGAGTGCTGCACTGTCAGAGGGGCCGTACCGAGGGAGTGATGCACTGTCAGAGGGGCCGTACCGAGGGAGTGTTGCACTGTCAGAGGGGCCGTACCAAGGGAGTGCTGCACTGTCAGAGGGGCCGTACCGAGGGAGTGTTGCACTGTCAGAGGGGCCGTACCAAGGGAGTGCTGCACTGTCAGAGGGGCCGTACCGAGGGAGTGATGCACTGTCAGAGGGGCCGTACCGAGGGAGTGCTGCACTGTCAGAGGGGCCGTACCGAGGGAGTGCTGTACTGTCGGAGGGACCGTACCGAGGGAGTGCTTTGGGAGTCTCGTATTTGCATAAAGGAAGGAGCACATTTTTCCATATTCAGTTTGGCGGGCGGCCATGAATGAACGCACGCTTTCGGCCCGCAATGTTGGCATCTCAATCATCCGGAGTGGTGGCCAGAAAATGGGCCAGTTTCCAAGCCAGTGTGTTGAAGGATAGAGAGGAAACGGAGGCCAGCAAGGACAGGAGTTATAAATGATGGCACGCTCTTCAAAATAGGATGCGGGCGTCAGAGCTCAGTGCCGTACCGAGGGAGCGCTGCACTGTCGGAAGGGCCATACCGAGGGAGCGCTATACTGTCAGAGGGGCCGTACCGAGGGAGCGCTGCACTGTCGGAAGGGCCATACCGAGGGAGCGCTATACTGTCAGAGGGGCCGTACCGAGGGAATGCTGCACTGTCAGAGGGGCCGTACCGAGGGAGCGCTGCACTGTCGGAGGGGCCGTACCGAGGGAGCGCTATACTGTCAGAGGGGCCGTACCGAGGGAGCGCTACCGAGGGAGCGCTATACTGTCGGAAGGGCCGTATAGAGGGAGCGCTATAGTGTCGGAGGGGCCGTACTGAGGGAATGCTATACTGTCAGAGGGGCCGTACCGAGGGAGCACTGCACTGTCGGAGGGGCCGTACTGAGGGAAAGCTATACTGTCGGAGGGGCCGTACCGAGGGAGCGCTGCACTGTCGGAGGGGCCGTACTGAGGGAATGCTATACTGTCGGAGGGGCTGTATCGAGGGAGTGCTGCACTGTCAGAGGGGCCGTACCGAGGGAGTGTTGCACTGTCAGAGGGGCCGTACCAAGGGAGTGCTATACTGTCAGAGGGGCCGTACCGAGGGAGTGCTGCACTGTCAGAGGGGCTGTACCAAGGGAGCGCTGCACTGTCAGAGGGGCCGTACCGAGGGAGTGCTGCACTGTCAGAGGGGCCGTACCAAGGGAGTGCTGCACTATCAGAGGGGCTGTACCGAGGGAGCGCTGCACTGTCAGAGGGGCCGTACCGAGGGAGTGCTGTACTGTCGGTGGGACCGTACCGAGGGAGTGCTGCACTGTCGGAGGGGCCGTACCGAGGGAGCGCTATACTGTCGGAGGGGCCATATCGAGGGAGCGCTATACTGTCAGAGGGGCCGTACCGAGGGAGCGCTACCGAGGGAGCGCTATACTGTCGGAGGGGCCGTATAGAGGGAGCGCTGCACTGTCGGAGGGGCCGTACTGAGGGAATGCTATACTGTCGGAGGGGCTGTATCGAGGGAGTGCTGCACTGTCAGAGGGGCCGTACCGAGGGAGCGCTGCACTGTCAGAGGGTCTGTACCGAGGGAGTGCTGCACTGTCAGAGGGGCCGTACCAAGGGAGTGCTGCACTGTCAGAGGGGCCGTACCAAGGGAGTGCTGCACTGTCAGAGGGGCTGTACCGAGGGAGCGCTGCACTGTCAGAGGGGCCGTACCGAGGGAGTGTTGTACTGTCGGAGGGACCGTACCGAGGGAGTGCTGCACTGTCGGAGGGGCCGTACCGAGGGAGCGCTATACTGTCGGAGGGGCCATACCGAGGGTGCGCTATACTGTCGGAGGGGCCGTACCGAGGGAGTGCTATACTGTCAGACAGTCAGTACCGAGGGAGTGCTGCACTGTCGGAGATGCCATCTTTCAGATTATCTGGTTATTATCACATTGCTGTTTGTGGGAGCTTGCTGTGCGCAAATTGGCTGCTGCATTTCCCACATGACAACAGTGACCACACTTCAAAAAAGTATTTGATTGACTGTAAAGCGCTTTGAGACGTCCGGTAGTTGTGAAAGGTGCTATATAAATTCAAGTCTTTCTTTTTCTCAAGAGCATTTGTGGCCGGGCAGCGTGAGGGGAACGTTGGAGGGGGGGAGTCGGGCCTAATTCATGTGCTACTGTGATCTTATCTATTTCAATCCTGTCTCCCTCTGTCTGCCCCTGCCGGACTATTTTGAAGAAGAGCAAAGGGGGAGTTCTCCCCGATGTCCCTGGGGGGGCCAATATTTATCTCTCAACCCAACATCATTTTAAAAAAAATCCAGATGATCCGGTCATTTATCTGGTTGTTGCTTGTGGGAGCTTGCTGTATGTAAATTGGCTGCCGCGTTTCCCAAATTGCAACAGTGACTGCACTTTCTTCAAAGTTCTTCATCGGCTGTGAGGCGCTTTGGGACATCCTCAGATTGTGAAAGGCACTATCTATATAGAGGCACATTCTTTCTTATCTTGCTATATGTCAGCCTCACTGGCAATAACCCAGGGATCGTGCTGACTTAGTCTCAGGACACCTACTTGTGAATCCGTGCACGTAGCATGTGTAGTGAGTGACAATCTGAAGACCCCCGTTCTCACCTTTCCAAATGCTAAACCATTTTCCGCTGCTCATTTGAATGTGACATTTTAACCACCTCATTGTTCACTAAACATTGGAGCCTTACCAACCTAGAAATGTCATGTTATCGCATCGCTCGCGTTTTGTCTTTAAAGGGGAACTCCACTCACTCGGCTGGTATTTTCGAAATTCTCCGTCCTTGTTTTTGTGTTCGCTCCCTGACTTCGCCCCCCACCCCACTCTCGATCACTGCAACCTCTTCTAGCCCCACAACCTCTCCGCGATCCCTGCGCTCCTCCAATTCTGGCCTCTCACACATCCCCGACATTATCGTTGCACCAGTGGCAGTCGTGCTTTCAGCTGCCAGAGCCCCAAGATCTGGAATTCTCTCCCTAAATCCTCTCTGCCTCTCTCTTTTTCTCTAACAAGCTCCTGAAGGTCTACCTCTTACCTTAGGGCAGCTATCAAAATGTCTCCTGACGTGGCCTGGCGACAAATTTGGTTTAATAATGATCCTGTGAAGCACCTTGGGAAGTCTCACTATGTTAAAGGCGCTATATAAATACAAGTTGTTGCTGTTGTTGTTGTATGAATCATCTGAGAAGTATTTACTCATCAGTGCTTCTGGTTTCTCTTCACCCTCCACAGCATATCATATAAAAATTCTACTTTTAGTTTCTGGTAATTTTTTATTCATACTGATCACGATGAGAGATAGCCACCATCGACGGGAAACTCTTTCAGGTCAAGTACCACCACACAGCCAAAGCTCCCTCTACACTGACCCATCAAATACTCCCAGGGCAGGTACAGCACGGGGTTATGTACAGAGTAAAGCTCCCTCTACACTGTCCCATCAAACACTCCCAGGGCAGGTACAGCAAGGGTTAGATACAGAGTAAAGCTCCCTCTACACTGTCCCATCAAACACTCCCAGGGCAGATACAGCACGGGTTAGATACAGAGTAAAGCTCCCTCTACACTGTCCCATCAAACACTCCCAGGGCAGATACAGCACGGGTTAGATACAGAGTAACGCTCCCTCTACACTGCCCTATCATCATATCATCATCATAGGTGGTCCCTCGAACAAGGATGACTTGCTTCCACAATAGTTCACAGATGTTTCAATGAAGGACCCAATGTTCCAGTCCTGAACTCCAATTGAAGGGTGGAAGATGCCTGTGCGTGGATTTTTTTAACGTGTGGTGACCGTTGCACACCAGCCACCACACGGGCTCGACAGAGCTAGGCCATTATCCAGTGGGCCACCCCGACCTGCGAGATGTTACAAGTGTGCGACAGCTGCCAATAACTGGCTTGTGACCGATGTATTCACTGGAGAAATACCACCAACGATGTCTCCGCAAGATCCTGTATATCCCCTGGGCGGATAGATGCACCAACATTAGCGTCCTCGACCAGGCCAACATCGCCAGCATTGAAGCACTGACCATACTTGATCAGCTCCATTGGGCAGGCCACATTGTTCGCATGCCCGACACAAGACTCCCAAAGCAAGCCCTCTACTCGGAACTCCTTTATGGCAAGCGAGCTCCAGTTGGGCGGAGGAAATGTTTCAAGGACACCCTCAAAGCATCCCTAATAAAGTGCAACTTGCCCAACGGCACCTGGGAATCCCTGGCCAAGGACCACCCTAAGTGGAGGAAGAGTATCCAGGAGGGCGCTGAGCACCTTGAGTCTCATCGCCGAGAGCATGCAGAAATCAAGCGCAGGCAGCTGAAGGAGCGTGCGGCAAACCAGTCCCACCCACCCTTTCCTTCAACCACTGTCTGTCCCACCTGTGACAGAGACTGTGATTCCTGTATTGGACTGTTCAGTCACCTGAGAACTCACTTTTAGAGTGGAAGCAAGTCTTCCTCGATTTCGAGGGACTACCTATGATGATGATGATGATGATGTGACCTAACAACTTACTTTGAACACGTTTCCTGCAGCTGGCTCAGTTGAGTAAATTTCATCATGTCGGCCTGAGTTGGATTTGCACCACTGCTCCAGAGGTGTGAGAGCTGAATCCACTTTCATTGCACTTGATTTATACTTAGGGTGGGCCAATCTTCCAGGGTTGCCCCTGCAGTCTACAGGAATTACAGGTTAATCTCCAGGTCACTGTAGCGAGCAAAACCCACGGCTAAAACCATAGTGGCTTTAAAAAAATTGTGTGTACATTTCACTTTCAATTCCTTGTTGTACAAATATTCGAGAAGGATTTAACAAAAATGTCTGTTTAACTGGGCGAGGTAATTGGAGGCAGCAGGTCATGATATTAAGACTTGCATTTATATAGCGCCTTTCATGATCACCGGACGTCTCAAAGCGCTTTACAGCCAATTAAGTACATTCTGAAGTGCCGTCACTGTTGTAATGTGGGAAACGCAGCAGCCAATTTGCACACAGTGGAATGTCTGGTGCCAAAAGATTACAAACGAAAAGGTATGGTACAAATAGGTTTGCCAACTCTGATCGGATATATACGAGGAGGTTTCATCACATTTAGACTTGAGCACGTGAATCTAGGCTGACACTCCCAGTGCAGTGCTGAGGGAGCGCTGCACTGTCGGAAGTGCCCTCTTTCTGATGAGACGTTAAACTGAGGCCCCGTTTGCTCTCTCAGGTGGATGTAAAAGATCCCATGGCACTATTTCGAAGAAGAGCAGGGGAGTTATCCCCGGTGTCCTGGGGCCAATATTTATCCCTCAATCAACATAACAAAAAAACAGATGATCTGGTCATTATCCCATTGCTGTTTGTGGGAGCTTGCTGTGTGAAAATTGGCTGCCGCGTTTCCCACATTACAACAGTGACTGCACTTCAGAATGTACTTAATTGGCTGTTGTAATGTGTGCACCTGTGATTATGCTCACAGGTTGGCAGAGCTGTTGCATTGTGAGTGACTTAGCCAGTCACGTGATGTTCACAAGACTCAATAAAACCCCAGCCAGTTGGGTTCAGGGGGATCCACGATGAGGCAGGTGGTTGTGAGCCTGATGGATGAACTGGTAATGTGTAGTGTGATTGTTAAACCTTTGCGAATAAACCAACTAAAGGTTGAACCTCCCTTACCGGAACCCTCGACCTGGCCTGTTCTGGATAAGGGATTTTTCCGGACAAGGGATGGTACAGGTACTGAGCAAGGGGGTATCGGGGCTGGCTGGTTTGGGGCTGGGAGTGCGGCAGAAAGATCATGGGGGGGGGAGGGTCGGTGGATCGCAGGGGGCAGGCCAGTGATTGTGGGAGTCGGCAGCGAGGAAGGACTTCAATTTGTTCATATCGGAGTTCTGTAAATGCGCCACCCAGTGGCCGGGAATGGTTCTGGACGAGGGGTGGTTCCGGATATGGGAGTTCTGGATAAGGGAGGTTCAACCTGTAGTTCTTAATAGCAATGTGTTGCTGCGAATTCTTAAGCAAAGAACCCAGGAAGCAAATGCATTACAGCTGTAAATTGCTTTGGGACGTCCTGAGGTGGTGAAAGTCGCTATATAAATGCAAGTTCTTTCCCTAATTTCAATCCGATGAGCATGGTACTCACAAGTATTCCAAGCTCCAGGAGTGAATGTTGCAGTGAAACATTCTTTCCAAATATTTATAATTGACCATGCAGACACACAAAACTCACTTGCTTCGGTTACCACCTCCGCATTCCTCACCGATCCTGCCCAAGTAAGCCCCATGAAAGCTACTCTGGTACTTCGATCTCGTCTACCACTTTGATCCATGCCCCATGTCCCACGAGCACAATCTGCCTTGTGCAGGTTGTCATGCCAACGCTATCCTTCCTTGACTCCTCAACACCCCCCCACCCCCAGCCCCCGCCACCACCCCATACATATTTCTTCAGGATGTGTTGCTTTGGCTGGAAGGAGAACTATTGCAAGGTCAACAACTGTACCCGCAGTATTGTTAATTTTGCTCCCTGTTTCTTTCTAAATCGAGCATCTTTTGGCAGGATTAAAGATGTTTCTGGCTTTTCTCTCCATGACCGCCAAGAGCTGAGTTCATGAACACCTAATGTGGTTGGGCATCTGCAGCAACCCTTTAGAATGGAAATTCCACGGCCAAGTCAAGTAGTGATGCGGCCCTCACACAGAGATGATTGATCCAGATCCAGGACGGTGATTGGAGCGTGGGCAGGTACAGCAGGAGCGGCGAGGTCGGGGCGAAGGAGCGGCGAGAGACTGTGGAGGGACGTGATCGGGGCCCAGGGGCGGCGTGAGTTCTGGGCCAGGGGCCCAGGGGCAGCACAGGCCAGCCCACACTGCGACATGTGTGCACACTAGGTCCATTCAGCAGAGCAGGTCTCCAGTCGTCTTGGGTAACCCTTGCCACTGGACCAAGACCTAGCTCTGTCAAGCCCGTGTGGTGGCTGGTGTGCAACGGCCACCACACGTTAAAAAAATCCACGCACAGGCATCTTCCACCCTTCAAGATGTAGTTCAGGTCTTTCATTGAAACACCTGTGAACTCATCCTTTTTTGGCGTGGAAGCAAGTCATCCCTATTTCGAGGGACCGCATATGATGACACAGAGAGCCCTGTAAAATAAGAACAAAAAGCAAGACTGTGAAGGCTGGGTCATTGAAGGCGGCTATAGATAGATTTTTGAGTGATAAGGGAGTCAAGGGTTATGGGGAGTGGGCAAGGAAGTGGAGCTGAGTCCATGATCAGATCAGCCATGATCTTATTGAATGGTGGAGCAGGCTCGATGGGCCGAATGGCCTACTCCTGCTCCTATTTCCTATGTTCTTATGTTCTTGCATTTAGATAGCGCCTTTCACAACCTCAGGACGTCCCAAATTGCCATTCGCCATAACCACTTCATGGGGTAGCAGGTTCCACATTCTCCCCACTCTCACAGTAAAGTAGCTTCTCCTCAATTTCTTATTGGATTTATTATATTTATGACTCCCTAGTTATGGTCCCCCCCCCCGCCCCCGCCCACACACAAGTGGAAACATCTTCTCTGCGTCTACCCCGTCAGACCCTTCATCATTTTAAAGAAGGAATGAAAATATTACGCTATTACGCTCATAATAAAGGATGAAACTGAGCACTATATGCAATGAGTAAGTGTGACTTTAGCTCCTTTAATTGAACTCCAGAGTGCTGGTACAGCGTGGGAGACCTGCTTAAATACAGTGCTCCCAAGGGATGCTGGGATCCATTGGGACTCCAACAGGTAGGCCCTCTGGTGGTGGTGTGATACAGGTTGCCAAGGGTTACATGCATAACAGAAAATTCATCAGAGAAGTTAAATTTATATATCGCCTTTCACGCCCACCGGATGTCTCAAAGCGCTTTACAGCCAATGAAATACTTTTAGAGTGCAGTCACTGTTGTAATGTGGGAAACACAGCAGCCAATTTGCGCACTTTAGCTATCACCGTGCCCACTTGGGACCATGTCCATAGTTTAGCACATACACAGGGTCATTCAGATCAATTTCCCGTGACACAGTGGCGCGACCATCGTTTACATTTTGTTGCTGCCGCCTGCTCTCTACCTGATCATGCAGGTTGGGGTGAACCAGCGAGAGTCTGCTTTTAAGTGTCCTTTTCATGAGAAGCTCTGCCGGGGGCACCCCTGTGAGCGAGTGGGATCTCGTGCGATAGCTGAGCAATACTCGAGACAGGCGGGTTTGGAGTGAGCCTTCTGTGACTCGTTTAAGGCTCAGTTTGATGGTTTGTATTGCCTGCTCTGCCTGCCCATTGGAGGCTGGTTTAAACGGGGCCGAGGTGACATGTTTCATCCCATTGCGGGTCATGAATTCTTTAAATTCGGCACTGGTGAAACATGATCCGTTGTCACTGACCAGTATGTCAGGCAGGCCGTGGGTGGCAAACATGGCCCTCAGGCTTTCAATGGTGGTGGTGGCGGTGCTACCCGACATATTTCACATTCAATCCATTTTGAAAAAGCATCCACCACCACCAGGAACATTTTACCGAGAAACGGGCCCGCATAGTCGACATGGATCCTCGACCATGGTCTGGAGGGCCAGGACCACAAACTTAGTGGTGCCTCTCTGGGCGCATTGCTCAACTGAGCACATACGCTGCATTGTCGTACACAGGACTCTAAGTCAGAGTCAATACCAGGCCACCACACGTGGGATCTGGCTATCGCTTTCATCATTACTATACCCGGGTGTGTGCTGTGGAGATCCGAGATGAACGTCTCCCTGCCCTTTTTGGGTAGCACTACGCAGTTACCCCACAACAGGCTGTGTGCCTGAATGGACAGCTTGTCCTTTCACCGTTGGAATGGCTTGATTGGCTTTTGTATTTCAACGGGGTGCTGGCCCAGCTCCCATACAGTACACAGTTTTTTACTAGGTACAGCAGAGGATCTTGGTTGGTCCAAGTCCTAATCTGGCGGGCCGTGACAGGTGATTTATCATTTTCAAGTGCTTCCATGACCATCAACAAGTCTGCCGGCTGCGCCATTTCCACCCCCGTAGTGGGCAATGGTAGCTGACTGAGAGCATCCGCACAGTTCTCGGTGCCTGGCCTGTGACGGATGGTATAGTTATACGCTGATAGCGCGAGTGCCCACCTTTGTATGCGGGCTGAGGCATTAGTATTTATCCCCTTGTTTTCAGTGAACAGGGATGTGAGGGGCTTGTGATCGGTTTCCAGCTCAAATTTGAGGCCAAACAGTTACTGATGCATTTTCTTAACCCCAAACACACACACTAATGCCTCTTTCTCAATCATGCTGTAGGCCCTCTCAGCCTTAGACAAGCTCCTGGAAGCATAGGCGACAGGTTGCAACTTCCCCGCAACGTTAGCTTGTTGTAATACACACCCGACTCCGTACGACGATGCGTCACATGCTAGCACAAGTCTTTTCCACGGGTTATACAATACAAGCAGCTTGTTGGAGCATAAAATGTTTCTAGCTTTCTCAAAAGCAATTGCTTGGTTTTTTCCCCATACCGAGTTCTCACCTTTGCGCAATAACACATGTAGGGGCTCTAAAAGGATGCTTAACCCCGGTAGGAAGTTACCAAAATAGTTGAGTAGTCCCAGGAACGACCACAGCTCCATGACATTCTGTGGCCTGGACACGTTCCTGATAGCCTCTGTCTTGGCGTCTGTGGGCCGAATGCCATCCGCCGCGATCTTCCAGCCCCAAAAACTCCACTTCTGTTGCCATGAAGATACATTTCGACCTCTTCAGCCGCAGCCCTACGCGATCCAGTCGCTGGAGGACCTCCTCCAGGTTTTGTAGGTGCTCGGCGGTGTCCCAACCTGTGACCAATATGCCATCATGAAAGACCACCGTGTGTGGTACCGACCTGAGTAGGCTCTCCATGTTTCTCTGGAAGATCGCTGCAGCCGACCGAATTCCAAACGGGCATCTGTTGTAGATGTACAGTCCCTTGTGCGTGTTGATGCAGGTGAGGCCCTTCGAAGACTCCTCCAGCTCCTGCATCATGTAGGCCGAAGTCAGGTCGAGCTTGGTGAACGTCTTGCCTCCTGCCAGCGTCGCAAATAGGTCGTCTGCCTTAGGTAGCGGGTATTGGTCCTGTAGCGAGAAACGATTAATAGTTACTTTATAATCGCCGCAAATCCTGACCGTGCCATCACTTTTGAGTACTGGAACAATCGGGCTGGCCCACTCACTGAATTCCACTGGGGAGATGATGCCCTTGTGTTGCAGTCTGTCCAGCTCGATTTCCACTCTCTCCCTCATCATGTGAGGTACCGCTCGCGCCTTGTGGTGAAAGGGTCGTGCCTCTGGGACCAAGTGGATCCACACCTTCGCCATGGAAAAGTTTCCAATGCCTGGCTCAAAAAGGGAAGGAAATTTGTTGAGAACCTGGGTACATGAGGCCTCATCGACATGTGATAACGCTCGGATGTCATCCCAGTTCCAGCGGATTTTGCCCAGCCAGCTCCTTCCAAGCAGTGTGGGGCCATCGCCCGGGATAATCCACAGTGGCAGTTCATGCACCGTGCCCTCGTAGATGACCTTGACCATGCCGCTGCCCAGGACAGTGATAAGCTCTTTGGTATACGTTCTCAGTTTCATGTGGATGGGGCTCAGGGCTGGTCTGAATACCTTGTTGCACCACAGTCTCTCAAATATCTTTTTACTCATGATGGATTGGCTAGCGCCAGTGTCCAGTTCCATGGCTACGGGTAAGCCATTCAATTTTACGTTTCGCATTATAGGTGGACATTTCGTCAAAAATGTGTGCACCCCGTGTACTTCAGCATCTGCCTCCTCTGAGGCTCAAAATTGCTTTGATCCACCATGGACCGATCTTCCTCTGCCACGTGGTGGTTAGCAGGTTTTGCAGAGCTTGCAGCTCATTTGCAAGCTCGTTGGAGGTGCTCCATTGTTCCACATCTCTTGCAAACATACCCTTTGAAGCGGCATAAATAGGCTGAATGGAAGCCTCCACAAAGCCAACAAGGTGCAAATTGCCTTGCATTCATCCTTTGTTGGGGACTCTGAGTCATCTGGGTCACCTGAGGCCTGCTGGCAGTTGAAGTTGTGGGTTCTGCCCTGTACATTTCTGCTCGCAAACACAGTTCCAGTTAATTTATGAACATTGCTAGCACTTGTGTGCTGAGAGATTTGTTTGGTGTTATCACTGGTGGACATAAACGCCTGTGCTATCGCAATGGCCTTACTGAGGGTCGGTGTCTCTACAGTCAAAAGTTTTCATAGGATGGTCTCGTGGCCAATGCCCAGTGCAAAAAAGTCTGAGCATTTGCTCCAGGTAGCCATCAAACTCACATTGTCCTGCAAGTCGCCTTAGCTTGGCGACGCAGCTCGCCACTTCCTGACCTTATGATCGCTGGCACGTGTAGAACCGATACCTCGCCATCAGCACGCCCTTCCTCGGGTTAAGATGCTCCCGAACCAGTGTACACAGCTCCTCATACAATTTATCTGTGGGTTTCACCGGAGCCAGAAGATTCTTCATGAGGCTGTAGGTCGGTACCCCGCAGACTGTGAGGAGGACTGTTCTCCTTTTTGCAGCGCTTCCTTCTCCGTCCAGCTCGTTGGCTACAAAGTACTGGTCTAGCCGTTCGGCATAGGCTTCCCAGTCCTCACCCTCCGAGAACTTCTCCAGGATGCCCACAGTTTGCTGCATCTTTGCGTTGGATTCGTATTCTCGTCGCCAGTTATTGTGTTCCTAACACAGATGAGACTGCACACAGGGAGGTTAAAGTCTTTAATAAGACACTCCAGAGTCAGGAACAGGCCTTAGGGGCCGGCTTATATACAGTGCTCCCAAGGACTGCTGGGATCCCTTGGGACTTCAGGGGATGAGCTCCCTGGTGGCGGAACATGGGAGTGCATGCTTTACAGATACACAACAGTATCGATGCATTTAAGGGGAGGCTAGACAAGCCAATGAGGGAGAAGGGAATAGAGGGTTATGCTAATAGATTTAGATGAGGAAAGACAGGAGGAGGCTCGAGTGGAGCATAAACGCCGGCATGGACTGGTTGGGCCGAATGGCCTGTTTATGTGCCATATATCCGATGTAATCCTATGTAAGATGAGGCTCCAAATTTCAACGGGTTCAACAAGTCTCGGAGCTTCTCCGCGGTTGTGGCAATGAGCTATTGATATCAGGGAGCTCCCTGTGTTCAGTCCCAATCTGAGGTAGTTGGTGTGGCGGCGCTATGATAGGCCTCAGTACCCTTATATTAAGGAAAAGGGGGTGAAAAGGGTAATAAGCGTGCCTGTGCTCCTAATCACCATCCAACAGCTATGACTGGAGAGTGCCTGAGCCTGTGTGTTTAGCAAGGATCGGGCTTGACTGTGAAGCTCTTACCCAAAGAGTGGTGAGAATGTGGAACTCGTTACCACAGGGAGTGGTTGAGGCGAATAATATAGATGCGTTTAAGAGGAGGCTGGATAAGCATATGAGGGAGAAGGGAATAGAGGGTTATGCTGATAGATTTAGATGAGGAAAGATGGGAAGAGGCTCGAGTGGGACATAACGTCGACATGGACTGGTTGGGCCAAATGGCCTGTTTCTGTGCCATATAAAAAGATGAGTTGGTCAATCAAATGATCCCAAAGCAAGCGCTCTACTCGGAACTCCTTCACCGCAAACGAGCCAAAGGTGGGCAGAGGAAACATTACAGGGACACCCTCAAAGTCTCCCTGAAAAAGTGCAACATCCCCACTGACACCTGGGAGTTCCTGGCCAAAGGCCGCCCTTAGTGGAGGAAGTGCACCTGGGAGGGCGCTGAGCACTTCAAGTCTCATTGCCGAGAGCATGCAGAAATCAAGCGCAGGCAGTGGAAAGAGCGTGCGGCAAATCAGTCCCACCCACCCTTCCCCTCAACGACTGTCTGTCCCACCTGTGACAAGGACTGTGGCTCTTGTATTGGACTGTTCAGCCACCTAAGGACTTATTTTAAGAGTTAAAGCAAGTCTTCCTCGATCCCGAGGGACTGCCTATGATGGTCCCAGCAGCGGGAAGGAAACCAGTCAAGAGTAATGAAAGGGAGAGGAGTAAATCAGGCTGAAAATATGTATTCCTCAGGACGTACTGATCTCCTCATCGCTCTGTCAGTAAATGTTGTTGTATTCTCGCCCATTGATTTGCCAAAGTAGGGGGCTGCAGCCAGGCATTAATCTGTGGCAGTGACAGGGTCATGGAGGTGTCAAGAAGAAAGCAGTGACTGCATCTCGGGGAGCTTTAATTACCGTCTGGCAGATGGGCAGAGGCAATGTCACACTGACTGAGCGCAAACAAACCTCTGCTAATTGTTCCCAAATTTGATATCTCTTGTTGGGTCTAGACCCAGCTCGGAAAAGGTCATTCAGTATCCAGTTTTTATTAATAATAAACTAGCAACACAAACACCGAGCTTTGAACACTGCGCCTTAGCTCTGACATTGATTCCCCGTCTCAAAACGAGACTAGTGCATTAAAAATGCAACCATTACATGGGCTGCAAGATTCAATCTGCAACGCAGGGCTCATTAATATAGCTTCCGTTTGAGCCGATGAGCAGACTTTGCACAGAATAGGGACTGGATTGGATTAACTCGTCCTCCCACCCCCTCAAGGAAAACCTTATTGTCACCTTCAATCAGCGAGGACAATCACCCACATTTCTAATCAAAGTGAAGGATGTCAAAGCTGTGACTGGGACAAATTTCCCAGATTTTATCACTGGGAGTGACAGTATCACAGATCCCGAGGTAAGTGTAATCTATTTGCTTCATGGGTTCTTGGCTTAAGAATTCATAGCAACACATTGCTCTCAAGAACTAGTTGGTTTATTAGCAAAGGTTTAACAATCGCACTACACATTACCAGTTCATCAACCAGGCTCACAGCCACCTGCCTCATCGTGGATCCCCCGAACCCAACTGGCTGGGGTTTTATTAAGTCTTGTGTAACATCATGTGACTGGCTAAGCCACTCCCAACTCAACAGCTATACAACTATTTTGGTGTAAAACAATAAATCAGGTGCCCCCTTATTGAAGGGGCTCTAGATCGACAAATTAACCAATAAAACTTTTTAAACAATAAACGGTCAGTTTATAATTTGGTTGCCGGGGGTGATGATGCACTCCAATCCCTCCCGTGCCCACCTCTCGCAGAAGGCCGCGAGCGTACTGGTGGACACTGCGTGCTCCATCTCCAGGGACACCCTGGCGCGAATGTAACTGCGGAAGAGAGGCAGGCAGTCAGGCTGAATGATCCCCTCAATCGCCCGCTGCCTGGACCGGTTAATGGCCACCTTGGCCAGGCCCAGGAGCAGTCCTACAAGGAGGCCTTCCGACCTGCCCGCTCCCCTCCGCACAGGGTGCCCAAAGATCAGGAGCGTGGGACTGAAGAGCAACCAGAATTTGAGGAGCAGCCCCTTCAAATATTGGAAGAGGGGCTGCAACCTCACACATTGAACATACACATGGAACACGGACTCCTCTAGACCGCAGAAACTGCAGGCTGCCTAGGAGTCCGTGAACTAAGTTAAACACCAAGCAACACCCTCCAGGCCAAGTCCCCAATAAATAGAGGGAGGACTCCGCATAGAGAGCACTCAACAACTCTAGAAACCTGTGAGCATATTCACAGGTGCATACATTACAGTAAGGCATGGCATGGGTTAAATACAAGACGGGAGCGTAGGTCAGAGGTCACGAGCTTTGTGCTTACGATTTTCCAACAGTTCTCACTCTTTGAGTGCTGCTTCTTGATAGGTGTGCCCCTTCACCCCTGAAGCTCCCTCTACACCGTCCCATCAAACACTCCCAGGGCAGGTACAGCACGGGTTAGATACAGAGTAAAGCTCCCTCTACACTGTCCCATCAAAAACTCCCAGGGCAGGTACAGCACGGGTTAGATACAGAGTAAAGCTCCCTCTACACTGATCCATCAAACACTCTCAGGGCAGGTACAGCACGGGTTAGATACAGAGTAAAGCTCTGTCTACACTGTCCCATCAAACACTTCCAGGGCAGGCACAGCATGGGTTAGATACAGAATAAAGCTCCCTCTACACTGTCCCATCAAACACTCGCAGGGCAGGTACAGCACGGGTTAGATACAGAGTAAAGTTCCCTCGACACTGTCCCACCAAATACTCGCAGGGCAGGTACAGCACGGGTTAGATACAGAGTAAAGTTCCCTCGACACTGTCCCACCAAACACTCGCAGGGCAGGTACAGCACGGGTTAGATGCAGAGTAAAGTTCCCTCGACACTGTCCCATCAAACACTCGCAGGGCAGGTACAGCACGGGTTAGATGGAGAACTGCACAAATGCTCCAAAATCCAACTGTCCCAAGAACCATCTCCCAGTGATCCTGGATCCTGGGATCTGACAGAGTGATCCTGCTTTGCTGATCTTCTTCATACAAGAGGTATACAATTTGTAAGATTAATCAGGACCAGAGTGATCGGCTGGACTAATTTTGATCGGCTAAGAGGGTCAGTGAGGAACTTTCCATATTTTGTTTGCCCCAGGGTTGTAAGTGGCTTGTTGCCTCTCCAGGAGATGATGCAGTTTGCGGGTGGGATGCTGAACCTATCCATTGTGAGGCACATGGTATCGCCGCTGTGTAGGTCAAGCTGGAAGGAGCAGTTGGTCCTTTCCTGTCTGTCACTTTTTGTATGTTTGTAAATGTTAGCTTGAGCTCAGAGGGAAAAGCTGGAAAAACATCTGAAGAGATCTCCCTGTGGCTTTGATTAACAATTCGATGTAGGATTTGATTGTGGTAGAAACATAGAAACATAGAAAACATAGAAAATAGGTGCAGGAGCAGGCCATTCAGCCCTTCTAGCCTGCACCGCCATTCAATGAGTTCATGGCTGAACATGAAACTTCAGTACCCCCTTCCTGCTTTCTCGCCATAACCCTTGATCCCCCGAGTAGTAAGGACTTCATCTAACTCCCTTTTGAATATATTTAGTGAATTGGCCTCAACTACTTTCTGTGGTAGAGAATTCCACAGGTTCACCACTCTCTGGGTGAAGAAGTTTCTCCTCATCTCGGTCCTAAATGGCTTACCCCTTATCCTCAGACTGTGACCCCTGGTTCTGGACTTCCCCAACATTGGGAACATTCTTTCTGCATCTAACCTGTCTAAACCCGTCAGAATTTTAAACGTTTCTATGAGGTCCCCTCTCATTCTTCTGAACTCCAGTGAATACAATCCCAATTGATCCAATCTTTCTTGATAGGTCAGTCCCGCCATCCCGGGAATCAGTCTGGTGAACCTTCGCTGCACTCCCTCAATAGCAAGAATGTCCTTCCTCAAGTTAGGAGACCAAAACTGTACACAATACTCCAGGTGTGGCCTCACCAAGGCCCTGTACAACTGTAGCAACACCTCCCTGCCCCTGTATTCAAATCCCCTCGCTATGAAGGCCAACATGCCATTTGCTTTCTTAACCGCCTGCTGTACCTGCATGCCAACCTTCAATGACTGATGTACCATGACACCCAGGTCTCGTTGCACCTTCCCTTTTCCTAATCTGTCACCATTCAGATAATAGTCTGTCTCTCTGTTTTTACCACCAAAGTGGATAACCTCACATTTATCCACATTATACTTCATCTGCCATGCATTTGCCCACTCACCTAACCTATCCAAGTCACTCTGCAGCCTAATAGCATCCTCCTCGCAGCTCACACTGCCACCCAACTTAGTATCATCCGCAAATTTGGAGATACTGCATTTAATCCCCTCGTCTAAATCATTAATGTACAATGTAAACAGCTGGGGCCCCAGCACAGAACCTTGCGGCACTCCACTAGTCACTGCCTGCCATTCTGAAAAGTACCCGTTTACTCCTACTCTTTGCTTCCTGTCTGACAACCAGTTCTCAATCCACGTCAGCACACTACCCCCAATCCCATGTGCTTTAACTTTGCACATTAATCTCTTGTGTGGGACCTTGTCGAAAGCCTTCTGAAAGTCCAAATATACCACATCAACTGGTTCTCCCTTGTCCACTTTACTGGAAACATCCTCAAAAAATTCCAGAAGATTTGTCAAGCATGATTTCCCTTTCACAAATCCATGCTGACTTGGACCTATCATGTCACCATTTTCCAGATGCACTGCTATGACATCCTTAATAATTGATTCCATCACTTTACCCACTACTGAGGTCAGGCTGACCGGTCTATAATTCCCTGTTTTCTCTCTCCCTCCTTTTTTAAAAAGTGGGGTTACATTGGCTACCCTCCACTCCATAGGAACTGATCCAGTCAATGGAATGTTGGAAAATGACTGTCAATGCATCCGCTATTTCCAAGGCCACCTCCTTAAGTACTCTAGGATGCAGTCCATCAGGCCCTGGGGATTTATCGGCCTTCAATCCCATCAATTTCCCCAACACAATTTCCCGACTAATAAAGATTTCCCTCAGTTCCTCTTCCTTACTAGACCCTCTGACCCCTTTTATATCCGGAAGGTTGTTTGTATCCTCCTTAGTGAATACCGAACCAAAGTACTTGTTCAATTGATCCGCCATTTCTTTGTTCCCCGTTATGACTTCCCCTGATTCTGACTGCAGGGGACCTACGTTTGTCTTCACCAACCTTTTTCTCTTTACATACCTATAGAAACTTTTGCAATCCGCCTTAATGTTCCCTGCAAGCTTCTTCTCGTACTCCATTTTCCCTGTCCTAATCAAACCCTTTGTCCTCCTCTGCTGAGTTCTAAATTTCTCCCAGTCCCCAGGTTCGCTGCTATTTCTGGCCAATTTGTATGCCACTTCCTTGGCTTTAATACTATCCCTGATTTCCCTAGATAGCCACGGTTGAGCCACCTTCCCCTTTTTATTTTTACGCCAGACAGGAATGTACAATTGTTGTACTTCATCCATGCGGTCTCTAAATGTCTGCCATTGCCCATCCACAGTCAACCCCCTAAGTATCATTCGCCAATCTATCCTAGCCAATTCACGCCTCATACCTTCAAAGTTACCCTTCTTTAAGTTCTGGACCATGGTCTCTGAAATTACTGTTTCATTCTCCATCCTAATGCAGAATTCCACCATATTATGGTCACTCTTCCCCAAGGGGCCTCGCACAATGAGATTGCTAATTAATCCTCTCTCATTACACAACACCCAGTCTAAGATGGCCTCCCCCCTAGTTGGTTCCTCAACATATTGGTCTAGAAAACCATCCCTTATGCACTCCAGGAAATCCTCCTCCACCGTATTGCTTCCAGTTTGGCTAGCCCAATCTATGTGCATATTAAAGTCACCCATTATAACTGCTGCACCTTTATTGCATGCACCCCTAATTTCCTGTTTGATGCCCTCCCCAACATCCCTATTACTGTTTGGAGGTCTGTACACAACTCCTACTAACGTTTTTTGCCCTTTGGTGTTCTGCAGCTCTACCCATATAGATTCCACATCATCCAAGCTAATGTCTTTCCTAACTATTGCATTAATCTCCTCTAGCATCTAGCCAGCATGTGAGTGCTTGTCACTGAGCAGTCTCTGATCTGGCCACACTTCTCTCTCCCTCTCTTTCTCTCGCCATCAACCACGCTCTCTCTCTATCTCCCTCTGTCTTTCTCCCTCTATCCCTCTCCCATGCTCTCTCATCCTCTCTCTATCTCCCTCTCTATTGATCTCTCTGTCTTTATCTATCTCATCGCTCTCTCTCCCGCTCTATCTCCCTCTTCCCCTCTCTATCTCCCCCTCTCTCTCTTTCCCTTTCTAGCTCCCTCTCTCTCTATCTCCATCTCTCTTTTTCCCTCTCTCTATCTCCCTCTCTATCTCCCTCTATTTCAATCTCTCTCTCTATCTCTCTCTCTGTCTCTATCTCTTGATCTCCCTCATTTCTCTCTATCTCTACCTCTTGCTCTATCCCTCTCTCAATCTCTCTCTCTATCTCTACCTCTCACCCTATCTCCCTCTATCTGTCGATCTATCTCTGTTCCCCTCTCTCTCACTATCTCTCTCTCTCCATCTCTCTCTCTCTCACTCTCTCTCTCTCTGTCCCGCTCTCTCTCTCTCTCTACCCCTCTGTCTCTATCTCTGTCCTGATCTCTCTCTCTCTCTCTCTCTCTCTCTCTCTCCCTCTGTCTCTATCTCTGTCCTGCTCTCTCTCTTTCTCTCCCTCTGTCCCCCTCTCCCCTCCCTCTCGCTCTCTCTCTCTTTCCGTCTGTAAAGTCCTTACTCTACAGCATGAAACCACACAAGGCACATTCCAGGGACAAGGACACTCTGTGACCTTAATTCTTTATCACAGGACTCCAGAAGTGATGACCCTGCGTGGGACCTCCCTTTATATACCTGTGTGATCAGGTAAGGAGTGTCTCCCACAAGTTCACCCCCTGTGGTCAAAGTGTGCATTTAAGTTGAGTGTATATAGTAATACAGTAGTGTGACATTGTAGTTACAAACATGACATCACCTTCCCCCCCACCCCCCAATGTCTTACTGGGATCATAGGTTCAGTCTTTCAGGTGGTCTATGCTCCCTCGTGGAGCTCCGCAGTTGGGGCTCTGGTTGTTGGACACTGACGTGAGTGTCTGTCACCTGTGATGATTCCGGCCTGACCGGGCTGACCGCAGGGACTGTGCATTCTTCTGATTGCTCTTGTTGCACGTTCGCTGGTGGTAGTGTGAGCTCCATCTCATGGTCTTCTTCAGGTTCCTCCGTGTCCATGCTGAACCTTTTTTTTACTTAGTCCAGATGCTTGCGACTTATCTGGCCATTGTTGAGTTTTACCACGATGACCCCTATTCCCCTCTTTGCCAATTACAGTACCCTCAAGCCATTAGGGCCCCATGGCGTGATTGAGGACGAATACAGGATCATTTATTTCTATACATCTCCCCCTTGAATTTCGGTCATGGTACTCGTTTTGTGGCTTGCGCTTGCCCTCAACTATGTTGGTCAGGACTGGGTGGATGAGGGACAACCGAGTTTTGAGTGTATGTTTCATGAGTAGCTGTGCGGGCGGGACCCCCGTGAGCGAGCGCGGGCGGGATCTATAGGCCAGCAGGAGGCGCGATAGGCGGTATTGTAGGGAGGGTCTTTGAATGCTGAGCATACCTTGCTTAATGATTTGGACCGCACATTCCGCCTGGCCATTGGAGGCCAGCTTGAACAGCGCAGTCATGACGTGGTTGATGCTATTGCCCGACATAAACTCCCAACACAATGGCGTGTGTTTCACGAGCTGAACCTCGGCGTCCATTGATTTGCCCCTAGAGTCATCCTGCCTCACAGAACCCTCTTCTGGTCCCTCTGTCTCATATATCAGTCTGGTTGCAGGTTTTCTACACATTCGAGCTAAATGGCCACTGAGATTGCAGTTTCTGCAGACAAAATGTTGGAATCTGCAAGATCTGGCTGAGTGTTTTCCCCCACACCTCCAGCAGGAGTTAAAGTTTCCATTGTTGGGGACAAAGGGACTATGGCCAGGAATTCCGCGCTGACTGTCCCTTTGACTGCTCTTAAGTATCCTATTAATGGGTGTCAATGGCCCCATCCCGGGCCGCATTGTCCACTGTGATGGCGTGAATGTCCGTTCAGCCTGCCATTGTCTCTGTTGAGATCCTGCTCTGGGATCTATTGCTGCCTGGTAAATGTCGGACTGCCCCTGCCTGCCTGCGGGGCTCTGAGTAGCATTTATGATGTTGACTCCCTGATCCATCGCTGCGTTAGAGGCCTTGGTCTCAATTAACTTGCGAAAAATTCCCGCATGACCAATACCCTCGATGAAGAGGTCCCATAGCATCTCCCCCCTGCAGGCGTCTGTGAACTTACAGAGGCTGGCCAAACGCCGGAGGTCCGCTACGAAGTCCTTCACGACGTCGGTGGGTGTAGAATCTGTGTCGAGCCATGTGTATGCTGCTCGCCGGCTTGAGGTGCTCCCCGATTAATTTGCTGAGCTCTTCAAAGGTTTTGTCCGATGGCTTTTCGGGTGCCAGTAAGTCCTTCATGAGCGCATAAGTCTTTGGCCCGCAGCTGGTCAGGAGATGAGCCCGTCGCTTGTTGGCCGCTGCATCCCCCAGCCAGTCTTTAGTTATGATGCATTGCTGAAGTCTCTCTACAAAATCGTCCCAGTCTTCCCCAACACAGTACCGTTCCTCTGTGCTACCGGTGGCCATTCTCGTGGGTCGTGAATTCCCGTTTCTCGTCGCCAATGTAAAGTCCTTACTCTACAGCATGAAACCACAGGAGGCACATTCCAGGGACAAGGCCACTCTGTGACCTTAGCTCTTTATTACAGGACTCCAGAAGTGATGACCCTGCGTGGGACCTCCCTTTATATACCTGTGTGATCAGGTAAGGAGTGTCTCCCACAAGTTCACCCCCTGTGGTCAAGGTGTGCATCTAAGTTGAGTGTATACAGTAAAACAGTGGTATTACATTGTAGTTACAAACATGATACTGTCCTGCTCTCTCTCTCTCGCTCTCTGTCTCTCTCTCTCATCCCTTACACTTGCCAAATGTTACAAGCCCAGATAAAAGTCCCCTTCACTGCCACAGAGGGCTTCATAAATGTCATGTAATTCCCACCCTCCTCTCAAACAGTTTCCTCGACACCTTCCTGCAAATCTTTTCTCTGCAGCATACCTCACCCCTCGAGAGAACGTCGAGCAAAGAGAAATGATTATTCAAAGAAGATTGAAGTCATTTTTCTTTCTGACTGGGCACGTCAATCTTCATAACCTCATTTAACTTTTATGTGCCACCTGTGGCTCAGTGGGCAGCACTCTCGCCTCTGAGTCAGAAGGTTGTGGGTTCAAGTCCCACTCCAGGAACTTGAGCACAAAAATCTAGGCTGACACTCCCAGTGCAGTGCTGAGGGAATGCTGCACTGTCGGAGGTGCCGCCTTTTGGATGAAACTTTAAACCAAGGCCCCGCCCCGTCTGCTTTCACAGGTGGGTGTTAAAGATCCTGTGGTACTGTTTAGAAGAGGGAGCTCTCCCTGGTGTCTTCAATCAACATCACTAAAACAGATTATCTGGTCATTATCACATTGCTGTTTGTGGGAGCTTGCTGTGTGCAAATTGGCTGCCGCGTTTCCCACATTACAACAGTGACTACACTCCAAAAAGTACTTCATTGGCTGTAAAGCGCTTTGCGATGTCCTGAGGTTGTGAAAAGTGCTGCTTAAATGCCAGTTCTTTCTTTACACTTAGCTGAAATAAATCCCACATTTAAGCTGCCCGTGACAACATTAAACCTCCCTGCCTCAAGATTTTTTTTCACCCCACACCCAATCATTTTCATGCGATGATGATGATTATTGCGTGCTGGTACATATTGATTCGGCAGTAATGATTGCATTAGTGTGTGTGAAAAGGGGAGTTGTGAGCTTTCTGAAGGCTCAAGAGTAGGACTGTAAAAATGGGTTTAATGATGGAACATTGCTGCTCACAGAGGAGTCAACTGGGATTTGTGAGATTGGTTTTTCGAGCGTTGACTATGGATAGATTTCGAGACGGGATCCTTGCCAGTTCAGTGCTCAATAAAGGCAGAAGCCTAAATAACCAACAAGATTGCTCCTTGTTTATTCTCTCTCTCTTTACATTACAGTGACTATACTTCAAAAAGTATTTCATTGGCTGTAAAGCGCTTTGAGGCATCCAGTGGTTGTGGAAGGCGCTACATAAATCCAAGTCTTTTTCTTTTTCTTTCCCTTGCTCGCGACACTTTCCTTGCTTTATTTTCTTTCTTTAATTGTCATGCTCATTTTTAACACTCGGGGAGAAATTCGGCTGGTTAGCGCCAGCCGTTAGCAGCTTCTGCCCGAGCCTGCCGCGAACGTCAATGAAGGTTTAGCGGCAGCGCTGACAGTGTGCGCAGTGCTCGCTAGCCCCGCCCACTCATTGATGTCACCGGGCGTGCAACGGCTCTATATTGCCGCGGTCGCGCCCGGCGCTACTTCTGACGGGGAATGCAGTCGGTCCAGCGACAATCCCGGGGGGGGCGATATCGTCCGGAGTGCAAAGTCAGTGCTGAACCTTCATTTTTGGCCAACTATTTATCTGTTGCAGTAGTGGGGAAGTGCGGGTGAAGTCTATTGAATTTTTCTGCAGGATATTTTTTTTTCATCTTCAGGTGCCAAGTTGCCGGCATCCCAGCGTCAATAAAATATTGGGGCAATAAAACTGAGTATCCCACTTTGAGGCGGTAGACATCACCTGGCGTTAAAGGGCAATGGGTGATACCGAATTTCTAGCCTAGAATTTGTACGTGGGCCGATGCTTGGAAATCACAGGGCGACGGGGGAAACGCCATGTTTCCTGCCACCGGTGCTCTGCCAATCGGCAGTTGGGCTCCAACATCCAACATCCTCAGGCCTCAACAGAGTGAGAGGGCCTCGGGCCCAAGGAACAGAAAAGAGAAAAAGATAAACCAAATAAAAGGAGTGAGGAAAATGGTGCAATAGAGAGAGAGAGAGAGAGAGAGAGAGATCGAGAGACCGAGAGGGAGAGAGAGAAAGAGAGACAGAGAGTAGAACCACAGCCAGAGGGGAAAGGTAAATGGATAGAGATAGAGAGAGTGAGGGCGAGAGAGATAGAGACAGAGAAAGGGAGGGAGTGAGAGACAGATAAACGGAGGGAATAGAAGAGATAGAGAGAAAGTGAGATTGAGAGAGCTAAATACAGCAAGGAACGGGAGCTAGAGAGAGACAGTCGGAGGAGATAGCAAGGCAGGGGGGATAGAGAGAGGAGAGCAACAGACAGAGAGGGAGGTAAATGGAGAGAGGGAACTAGAGAGATAGACGGAAGGGGAGGAAGAAAGAAATACTTGGATTTCTATTGTGCCTTTCACGATCAACGGATGTCTCAAAGCGCTTTGCAGCCAATGAGGGATAAATATTGGTCAGGACACTAGGGATAACTCTGCTGCTCTTCTTCAAAATAGTGCCATGGGATCTTTTACATCCACCTGAGAGGGCAGACGGGGCCTCGGTTTAACATCTCATCCGAAAGACGGCCCCTCTGACAATGCAGCGCTCCCTCAGCACTGCACTGGGATTGTCAGCCGAGATTTTTTTTGTGCTCAAGCCCCACGGAGTGGGATTTGAACCCAGAACTTTCTGACTCAGAGGTGAGGGTGCTGCCCACTGAGCCATGGTTGAGAGATAGGCAAAGGGGATAAAGAGTGGGGGGGGGAAGAGAGAGAAAGACAGAGATGGAGGGAGACAAAGAGAGTGAGAGCGAGAGAGAATTTGTCTCCCTGGAGAGTGGAATGTGCAAGTACATGACATATTAGAGGTCCTGAGAGAGCTCGCATACATCAAAAACTGCATTGATCAAAGAGTGGATGACGTGAAAATAAAGGCAGAATTGCAGAGTTGAAAGACAGAAGGCTGCCTGGAAGGAGAGACACTGGACAAGCAGTGGATAATAAGATCAAAAAATGTCCGGAGAGAAATAATTCATCCGCTGGAGGGGAAGACGACCATTATTTAGCTCTAGGATTCTGGGCCCACTGGAGTCTCAGAAGATGGAAGTTGAGCAGGTAAATCGCAGTCAAACCCAGCAGAGCCATCCCCTTCCAAGAATTGTTGATAGGCTGCATTTAGTGGCATCATTAATCCCATCAGTCATGCCTGGACACTGCACTGCTGTCAGTGACCGAGATTGATTGTACACACATCCCTTGTATCGTGTAATTATCCTCCACTCTCTGCTTTGTGCCGGGGAATTAACCCTGCTGTACTCCGGAGGGGTTACTGTAGTTTTGGACATGAGGTCTGCTTGCTGTAGTTTGTAAAGATTCTGTAAAAATAGACTCTGTTTGTTGTTTGAGTAAATAAACTCTGTTTGATGTTTGAGTAATAGATTGATTGCTGTAGTTCGTAGAGATTTTATTTAAATAGACCCTGTTTGCTTTAAGTCCTGCCCCGTCACCAATACTTTGGCTGAGGCAGTGGTGTCAATACTCTCTCCATTTTTTACCACACTCAGATTTCAGAGGGCATTGTAATTCTTTGAGACAACAAAGAGTCAAGGTGACCTAGGATGGGAAAGACTAATTCCACAACTCCGCCTTTCCAGTGGGAACATAAGAACATAAGAAATAGAAACAGGACTTGGCCATTTGGCCTCTCGAGCCTGCTCTGCCATTCAATAAGATCATGGCTGATCTTCAACCTCAACTCCACTTTTCTGCACTATCCCCTTATCTCTTGATTCCCTTAATACCCCAAAGTCTGTCGATCTCTGGAAGCATAGGTCAGAGCGTGAGGTACCATCTTTCCCCCACCTCGTGCTCCCATGTGAAGCACTTCTTCCTCGCTGAGAGCTCGAGAGCAGAGATATAGTCCCGGGAAGCGACCGTTGGAAGATCTTTCCACAGATCTTACCCAGAAGCAGCAGGCTCATTTGGATAGAATCGAGGGGATTCTCAGGGCATGTGGCAATTCATTAACCTCTCTCTCTCTCTCTCTCTCTCTCTCTCTCCATTTAAGACGCTTCTTTAAAACCTACCTCTTTAACCTGTCCTAATGTCTCCTTCTTTGACTCGGTGTCAATTCTTGTCCGATTACGCACCTTGGGGTGGTTTACTACCTTGAAGGCGCTATATCAATCCAAATTGTTGAAAGGGGGATGTTGATAAAGAAAATGATGCATGGCAACAACAACAACTTGTATTTATATAGCGCCTTTAAAGTAGTAAAATGTCCCAAGACGATCCACAGGAGTGTTATAAGACAAATCAAATAAATTTGACACTGAGCCGCATAAGTAGAAGTTAGCGCAGGTGACCAAAAGCTTGGTCAGAGAGGTAGGTTTTAAGCTTGCGTCTTGAAGGAGGAAAGAGAGGTAGAGAGGCGGAGAGGTTTGGTAGGGAGTTCCAGAGCTTGGGGCCTCGGCAACAGAAGGCACGGCCACCATGTTTTGAACGATAAGGGAGTCAAGGATTATGGGTAACGGGCGGGAAAATGGAGTTGAACCCAGGATCAAATCAGCCACGATCTCATTGAATGGCGGAGCAGGCTCGAGGGGCCGACTTCTGCTCCTTTGTCTTATGCTCTTATGTTCACTGATGGTAAGCGATTATAATCAAGGATGCTCAAGAGGGCAGAATTTGAGGAGAAGTAAGGAGAATAGAATCTAAAGAAAGAACGACAGAGAAAGGAAATTAAAATATTGACGTTCGACGACAGCATTTGTTAAGATTCTATTTTCATCCGACACCCCTTGATCAAAGCATTTGAGCTTTCCGATGCTGGAGCAGTGCTTTGGTAGTTTAATCCCCTTTTTGAACGCAGTAATCCCTTCAAAATGAGAGGCAGATTCCGTAAATACTCTTGGTGCGCTTTCCTGACTTTGGTCCGCCCTTCACTCTGTTACCCTGCCAGCTTTGTATCACTTCGCTCTTAATCTGCATCTAATTAGAAGTCGCCAGTGAATTGCAAGCCCAGGAGCCTCGCATTGAAACCGACCCCTGCTTGGCACTGTGATGAGAAATGCTGGTGGGGGCTCGTTCCGTGAACTATTCTTCTGTACTTTGTATGTGACCAGAATATTAGAAAGATGCCAGTCTTATGCAGCCAAAGATGTAATATAGCGATTTTATATTTTATGTCGATATAAATATTCCCCCCGTCCCATGATGAAGGCAAATCTTCAGCACAGTGTAAACCCGTGCAAGAGATTTTATATTAATATATACATTTTTTGGTGGTATTTTGTGAGGATGCCAGCATTAAGACATGAACCTTATTACTGACGCTCAGTACTTGCATCAAGTTGTTCCAGCTCCAGTACAGCGTGATCTTAGATCCAGACTAAAGCACAATTCACTCTGCCACGACAACGGAGTACAATCTGCTCTATCATCATCATATCATCCATCATAGGCAGCCCCTCGGAGTCGAGGGAGACTCGCTTCCACTCTAAAAAATTAGTTCTTAAAGTGACTGTACAGTCCAATACGAGAACCACAGTCCCTGTCACAGGTGGGACAGACAGTGGTGGAAGGAAAGGGTGGGTGGGGAGTCTGGTTTGCCGCACGCTCCTTCCACTGCCTGCGCTTGCTTTCTGCATGCTGTCGGCGTCGAGACTCGAGGTGCTCAGCGCCCTCCCGAATGCACTTCCTCCACTTAGGGCGGTCTTTGGCCAGGGACACCCAGGTGTCAGTGGGGATGTTGCACTTTATCAGGGAGGCTTTGAGGGTGTCCTTAAAATGTTTCCTCTGCCCACCTTTGGCTCGCTTGCCGTGAAGGAGTTCCGAGTAGAGCGCTTGCTTTGGGATCTGCTCTATAGGTAGGGTTTGACTGACAGCCCAGAATCATCCAATCGGGTAACAAAGAGACTGTTCGCTTTACCGATTGGCCGGGAGAAGGCGGGGCTCTGCAGGGATTGGTCGTGTCGGACGACCAATGGCGGGAGCGTGTGGGGGCGGGGCAGTTTGAGGCAGGAGGTCATGTGATGTAACCTCCAGGAATACGCCCAATCAGAGTTGGAGAACCCTCGTCGGGACATTGCAAGTGAAATCAGAAAGAGCAGGACTCCATTTTAACTCTTCGCTGTACCTATAGTGACGAGGGGTCGCCACCGTTCCAGGATTGCCCCTTGAGTCTCCAGGAATTGATGATTAATCTCCAGGTCACAGCCGAGAGCAAAAACCCAGAAGAAAAATTGCAGGGGGCAGGAAAACAAATTGTGCTTTTAACAAATTTTCTTTCAGCACTTTTGTTTACAGTAATGTAGACTCCAGGATGGTATGTTGCCTCCCTGGTGCAAAGGTCAAGGATGTCTTGGAGCAGCTGCAGGACATTTTGGAGGGGAGGGTGAACAGCCAGTTGTCGTGGTGCACACTGGTACCAACGATATAGGTAAAAAACGGGATGAGGTCCGACAAGCTGAATTTAGGGAGCTAGGAGTTAAATTAAAAAGTAGGACCTCAAAAGTAGTAATCTCAGGATTGCTACCAGTGCCGCGTGCTAGTCAGAGTAGGAATTTCAGCTAAGATGAATACATGGCTTGAGGAATGGTGCAAGAGGGAGGGATTCAAATTTCTGGGACATTGGAACTGGTTCTGGGGGAGGTGGGACCAGTACAAACCGGACGGTTTGCACCTGGGCAGGACCGGAGCCAATGTCCAAGGGGGAGTGTCTGCTAGTGCTGTTAGGGAGGGGTTAAACTAATATGGCAGGGGGATGGGAACCTATGCAATGAGACAGAGGGAAGTAGAATGGAAGCAGAAGCAAAAGATAGAAAGAAGAAAAGTAAAAGTGGAGGGCAGAGAAACCCAAGGCAAAAATCAAAAAGGGCCACATTACAGCAAAATTCTAAAGGGGCAAAGTGTGTTAAAAAGACAAGCCTGAAGGCTCTATGCCTCAATGCGAGGAGTATTCGTAATAAGATGGACGAATTAACTGCGCAGGTAGCTATTAAGAAATATGATATAATTGGGATCATGGAGACATGGCTCCAGGGTGACCAAGGCTGGGAACTCAACATCCAGGGATTTTCAACATTCAGGAAGGACAGACAGAAAGGAAAAGGAGGTGGGGTAATGTTGTTGGTTAAAGAGGAAATTAATGCAATAGTAAGGAAGGACATTAGCTTGGATGATGTGGAATCTGTATGGGTAGAGCTACAGAATACCAAAGGGCAGAAAAAACCCTAGTGGGAGTTGTGTACATACCACCAAACAGTAGTAGTGAGCCTGGGGACAGCACCAAACAAGAAATTAGGGATGCATGCAATAAGGGTACAGCAGTTATCATGGGCGACTTTAATCTACATATTGATTGGGCGAACCAAACTGGTAGCAATACAGTGGAGGAGGATTTCCTGGAGTGCATTAGGGATGGTTTTCCAGACCAATATGTCGAGGAACCAACTAGAGGGCTGGCCATCCTAGACTGGGTGATGTGTAATGAGAAAGGACTAATTAGCAATCTTGTTGTGCGAGGGCCCTTGGGGAAGAGTGACCATAATATGGTAGAATTCTTTATTAAGATGGAGAGTGACACAGTTAATTCAGAGACTAGGGTCCTGAACTTAGGGAAAGGTAACTTCGATGGTATGAGACGTGAATTGGCTAGAATAGACTGGCGAATGATACTTAAAGGGTTGACGTTGGATAGGCAATGGCAAACATTTAAAGATCACATGGATGAACTTCAACAATTGTACATCCCGGTCTGGAGTAAAAATAAAATGGGGAAGGTGGCTCAACCGTGGCTAACGAGGGAAATTAGGGATAATGTTAAATCCAATAATTGGAAGAGGTATATAAATTGGCCAGAAAAAGCAGCAAACCTGAGGACTGAGAGAAATTTAGAATTCAGCAGAGGACGACAAATTAGGAGGGGGAGAATAGAGTATGAGAGGAAGCTTGCTGGGAACATAAAAACTGACTGCAAAAGCTCCTATAGATATGTGAAGAGAAAAAGATTAGTGAAGACAAACGTAGGTCCCTTGCAGTCAGATTCAGGTGAACTTATAATGGGGAACAAAGAAATGGCAGATCAATTGAACAAATACTTTGGTTCTGTCTTCGCGAAGGAAGACACAAATAACCTTCCGGAAATACTAGGGGAGCGAGGGTCTAGTGAGAAGGAGGAACTGAAGGAAATCCTTATTAGTCAGGAAGTTGTGTTAGGGAAATTGATGGGATTGAAGGCCGATAAATCCCCAGGACCTGATAGGCTGCATCCCAGAGCACTTAAGCAAGTGGCCCTAGAAATAATGGATGCATTGGTGATCATTTTTCAACAGTCTATCAACTCTGGATCAGTTCCTATGGACTGGAGGGTAGCTAATGTAACACTACTTTTTAAGAAAGGAGGGAGAGAGAAAATGGATAATTATAGACCGGTTAGCCTGACATCAGTAATGGGGAAAATGTTGGAATCAATTATTAAAGATGAAATAGCAGTGCATTTGGAAAGCAGTGACAGGATCGGTCCAAGTCAGCATGGATTTATGAAAGGGAAATCATGTTTGACAAATCTTCTAGAATATTTTGAGGAGTTAACTAGTAGAGTGGCTAGGGTAGAACCAGTGGATGTGGTGTATTTGGACTTTCAAAAGGCTTTTGACAAGGTCCCACACAAGAGATTAGTCTGCAAAATGAAAGCACATTGTATTGGGGGGTAATGTATTGACGTGGATAGTGAACTGGTTGGCAGACAGGAAGCAGAGAGTCGGGATAAACGGGTCCTTTTCAGAATGGCAGGCAGTGAGTAGTGGAGTACCGCAGAGCTCAGTGCTGGGATCCCAGCTATTTACAATATACATTAATGATTTAGATGAAGGAATTGAGTGTAATATCTCCAAGTTTGCAGATGACACTAAGCTGGATGGTGGTGTGAGCTGTGTGGAGGATGCTGAGGCTGCAGGGTGACTTGGACAGGTTAGGTGAGTGGGCAAATGCATGGCAGATGCAGTATAATGTAGATAAATGTGAGGTTACCCACTTTGGTGGCAAAAATTAGAAGGCAGAATATTATCTGAATGGCGTCAGATTAGGAAAAGGGGATGTGCAACGAGACCTGGGTGTCATGGTACATCAGTCATTGAAACTTTGCATGCAGATACAGCAGGCGGTGAAGAAGGCAAATGGCAGGTTGGCCTTCATAGCGAGGGGATTTGAGTATAGGAGCAGTGAGGTCTTACTGCAATTGTACAGGGCCTTGGTGAGGCCTCACCTGGAATAGTGTGTTCAGTTTTGGTCTCCTAATCTGAAGAAGGATGTTCTTGCTATTGAGGGAATGCAGCGAAGGTTTACCAGACTGATTCCAGGGATGGCACGACTGACATATGAGGAGAGACTGGATCGACTGGGCCTATATTCACCGGAGTTTAGAAGGATGAGATGGGATCTCATAGAAACATATAAAATTCTGATGGGACTGGACAGATTAGATGCAGGAAGAATGTTCCCGATGTTGGGGAAGTCCAGAACCAGGGGACACAGTCTAAGGATAAGGGGTAAGCCATTTAGGACCAAAATGAGGAGAAACTTCTTCCATCAGAGAGTTGTTAATGTCATGTATTCAACTGTCATTGTAACCCAAGTATAAACTGACCTAAATTGTACACCGTGAGAACACTGACCACTAGGTGGCGAACTTGTGGGAGACACTCCTAACCTGGACTTTCAGGTCTAAAAGGGGAAGCTCCACCCACCTTCTGCACTTCAGTGCTGGCTAATAAAGGTTACTGGTCACAGAGTGACCTTCTCTCAAGTATGGGCCTCATGTGCATTTGTACTGTATAGTAAGGACATATTATTGGCGACGATAAACTGGGATTTAAACCACGCGAGCATGGCCACTAGCAGCACAGATGAGAGGTACTGTGTTAGTGATGATTGGGACGATTTTATTGAGAGACTACAGCAAAGTTTTGTCACAAAGGAATGGCTGGGACAGGATTCGGCCGACAAATGCAGGACTCATCTCCTGACTGTTTTGTGGATCCAGGACGTACTCCGTGATGAAGGACCTTCTAGTGCTAGAGAAGCCGGTGGACAAGACTTTTGAAGAGCTCAGTAAGTTGATCGGGGAACACTTTAAACCGGCGAGCAGCATGCACATGGCGAGACACCGGTTTTACACGCACCGACGGCAAGAAGGGCAAAGCGTTCCTGACTTCGTGGCAGACCTCCGGCGACTGGCGAGTCTATGTAAGTTCCCAGATGCATGCAGAGTGGAGATACTGCGAGACTTTTTTATTAAGGGCATCGGGCACGCTGGGGTTTTCAGGGAACTGATTGAGACCAAAGACTTGACCCTGGAAATGGCGGCTTTGTTGGCCCAGACATTTATCTCAAGGGAGGAAGAGGCCAGAATGATGTTTGACAAAAATCTTGGTTTAAATGCAGCAAATGGACAGGGAGTCAACATTGTTAATGCGGCACACAGTTCTCCAGGCAGACAGGGGCAATCGGACATGCCCGAGCATGTAGTCGAACCCAAAGGGGGAATGCAACAGAGACAATGGCTAGCTGAATGGCGATTCATCGCAAGGGACAATGTGGCCAGTAATGGGGCCATCAACACCTGTCAATGGTGCGCTTAAGGACTGTTACAGAGACAGTCAGAGACGATCGACTGGTAATGGACCTTTTGTTTCCAATAATGGCTCATGTTGGAGGTGTGGAGGCAAACACACAGCCAAAGCTTGCAGGTATCAGCAATATACCTGCAGAAACTGCAACGTCAGCGGTCACTTGGCACGTATGTGCAGGAAGCCTGCAGCCAGGTTGATGTATGAGGAGGACGGGCCCGATGTAAGCCCTACGAGACCAAATGGACACTGGGGGAAATCGCTGGAAGCTGAAGTTCAGCGAGTTCATGTGGAGCACATATACAGTTCATACACCAGGACGCCACCGATAATGATGAAAGTGCTCCTCAATGGCATCCCAGTATCAATGGAGTTAGACACGGGGGCCAGCCAGTCCCTGATAAGTATCAAACAGTTTGACAAGTTGTGGGCGTCCAAGGCCAGGAGGCCAAAATTATTGTCAATTGACGCACAGCTACGGACATATACAAAGGAGATCATTATGGTGCTCGGCAGCGCCACGGTAGACGTGACCCACAGAGATTCGGAGAACAGGTTGCCACTCTGGATTGTCCCGGGGGACGGTCCCGCACTGCTGGGTAGGAGTTGGCTTGCTGTCATGAACTGGAAATGGGGCGATGTCAATGCAATTTCTTCTGTGGAGCGAATATCATGCTCACAGATCCTGGACAAATTTGACTCACTATTTCAACCCGGCATTGGCACTTTCATGGGGACCAAGGTAGTTATTCACATAAACCCGGATGCCAGGCCAGTACACCACAAGGCCAGAGTGGTGCCGTACGTAATGCGGGAAAAGATAGAATGCGAATTGGACCGCCTGCTGAGGGAAGGCATGATCTCGCCAGTCGAATTCAGTGACTGGGCGAGCCCGATTGTACCGGTGCTCAAGGCGGATGGGTCGGTCAGGATATGTGGTGATTACAAGGCCACCATCAATCGGGTGTCACTCCAAGACCAGTACCTGCTACCGAGAACGGAGGACCTCCTTGCGACGCTATCCGGTGGCAACATTTTTTCTAAATTGGACCTGACCTCAGCTTACATGACTCAGGAGCTGGCGAGTGAGTCGAAGAAGCTGACCACCATCACAACACACAAGGGGTTGTTTGAATACAACAGATGTCCGTTCGGGATTCGCTCGGCCGCCGCGATCTTTCAACGAAACATGGAAAGTCTCCTCAAGTCGATTCCAAGGGACGGTGGTTTTTCAAGACGACATTCTCATCACAGATTGCGATATTGAAGAACACCTCCACAACCTGGAGGAGGTGCTACGCAGACTGGACCGGGTAGGTCTGCGACTGAAAAAGGCGAAGTGCGTCTTCCTAGCTCCAGAGGTAGAATTCCTGGGGATGAGGGTAGCAGCAGACGGGATCAGACTTACTCCGTCCAAAACGGAAGCGATCCAGAGAGCACCCAGACCCCGTAACATGACGGAGCTGCGTTCGTTCCTGAGGCTCCTGAACTATTTTGGTAACTTTCTTCCCAAATTGATCATGCTGTTAGAGCTGCTACAAATGCTCCTATACAAAGGTCGTGATTGGGTCTGGGGGACAGCCAGGAAAGGGCTTTTGATAGAGCACGCAATTTGTTATGCTCCAACAATCTGTTAACGCTATATGACCCATGTAAGAAACTTGTTTTAATGTGCGATGCGTCGTCCTATGGGGTCGGGTGTGTGTTGCAGCATGTTAATGCCAAGGGTCAGTTACAGTCAGAAGCTTATGCCTCCATAAGTCTGTACCAGGCAGAAAGGGGCTACGGGATGGTAGAAAAGGAAGCGCTTGCATGTGTATATGCAGTAAAAAAAATGCACCAGTACCTGTTTTGCAAGAAATTTGAGCAGGAGACAGATCACAAACCCCTAACATCCCTTTTGGCCAACAACAAGACCATAAATGCAAATGCGTCGGCCCGCATACAGAGGTGGGCACTCAAGTTAGCCGCCTATAACTATACAATTCGGCACAGACCAGGCACCGAAAACTGCGCCGATGCACTCAGCAGGCTCCCACTAGCCACCACTGAGGGGGCAACCAAGCACGCTGCTGAGATGGTCAAGGTTGTTGAAGCTTTCGAAAGCGAAGGCTCACCCGTGACAGCCCGTCAGATCAAAGTCAGGACAAATAGAGACCCACTACTGTCTTTAGTCAAGAAATGTGTCCTGAATGGGGACTGGGCAGCCACGTACGGGGCATGCCCTGAGGAATTTAAACCATTTCACAGGCGCAAGGATGAACTCTCGATTCAGGCTGATTGCCTACTGTGGGGAAACCGAGTAATCATGCCCCAGATGGGCAGAGAGGTGTTCATCCGAGAACTCCACAATGAGCACCCGGGCATTGTCATGATGAAGGCAATTGCCAGGTCACACGTTTGGTGGCCAGGGATAGATGCAGACCTGGAACTTTGTGTTTGCAGGTGCAACATGTGTGCCCAGCTGGGCAATGCGCCCAGGGAAGCCCCCCTTAGCCCCTGGTCCGAGCCCACCAAGCCATGGTCACGAATCCATGTGGACTACGCAGGTCCTTTCATGGGAAAAATGTTTTTGGTTGTAGTAGACGCCTACTCCAAATGGATCGAGTGTGACTTTCTCAATTCAAGCACATCCTCTGCCACGGTCACAAGTCTACGGGCAATGTTCGCCACCCATGGTTTACCGGACGTCTTGGTCAGCGACAATGGCCCGTGCTTTACAAGCATTGAATTCCAGGACTTCATGGCAGGAAATGGTATCAACCATGTCAGAACGGCACCGTTCAAGCCAGCCTCAAACGGCCAGACGGAATGAGCAGTACAGATAATCAAACAGGAGATGCTCAGAATCCAAGGGGGTTCCCTACAAACCCGCTTATCACGCCTCCTGTTGGCCAATAGATCCCGATCACACTCACTCACAGAGGTTCCACCCACTGAGCTGCTAATGAAAAGGACGCTCAAAACCAGGTTATCCCTGATACACCCCACCATGAAAGAAATTGTTGAGAGCAGGCGCCGGTCACAATGTGACTACCATGACGGGAATGTAAGGGCACGATGTATTGATGTCAATGACCCTGTCTTTGTCTTCAACTACGCTGCAGGGCCCAAATGGCTCGCAGGCACTCTGATTGCTAAAAAGGGGAATAGGATTCTTGTAGTTAAACTTACCAATGGACAAATCTGCCGCAAACACGTAGATCAAATAAAAAGGAGGATCAGCAACCCCATAGAAGAAGCAGAGGAAGAACATGATGTAGAGCTCACTCCCCCACAGGTGACCGAACACCGGAACCAAGTAGAAGACAGCCCAGTCACTGTGGGCAGTCCGGACAGGCCTGAGGCACCGCAAACAGCAGACACTCAGGCCAGCGCCCAACAACTGGAACCAACTCGGGCGCTCTACAAGGGAGCGTAAACTACCAGAGAGACTTAACCTGTGATCCCAATAAGACTTTGCGGGGGGAGGTGATGTCATGTATTCAACTGTCATTGTAACCCATGTATAAACTGACCTAAGTTGTACACCGTGAGAACACTGACCACTAGGTGGTGAACTTTTAGGAGACACTCCTAACTGGACTTTCAGGTATAAAAGGGGAAGCTTCACCCACCTTCTGCACTTCAGTGCTGGATAATAAAGGTTACTGGTCACAGGGTGACCTTCTCTCAAGTATGGGCCTCGTGTGCATTTGTACTGTATAGTAAGGACATATTAGTTAATCTGTGGAATTCTCTACCGCAGAGAGTTGTTGATGCCATTTCGTTGGATATATTCAAGAGGGGGTTAGATATGGCCCTTACGGCTAAAGGGATCAAAGGGTATGGAGAGAAAGCAGGAAAGGGGTACTGAGTTGATGATCGGCCATGATCTTATTGAATGGTGGTGCAGGCTTGAAGGGCCGAATGACCTACTCCTGCACCTGTTTTTTATGTTTCTATGTTTCTATCCACTTGTAGAGCTGTTGCATTGTGAGTGGCTTAGCCTCCTGCAAATCCCCTGGGAGGACAGATGCACCAACGTCAGTGTTCTCGATCAGGCCAACATCCCCAGCATCGAAGCACTGGCCGCACTCGACCAGCTCCGCTAGGCAGGCCACATTGTCCGCATGCCCGACACGAGACTCCCAAGGCAAGCGCTCTACTCGGAACTCCTACACGGAGTTCCAGCTGTCGGGACCCCGAGGTGGGCAGAGGAAATGTTTCAAGGATATCCTCAAAGCCTCCCTGATAAAGTGCAACATCCCCACCCACACCTGGGAATCCCTGGCCAAAGACCACCCTAAGTGGAGGAAGTGCATCCGGGAGGGCGCTGAGCACCTCAAGGCTCATCGCCGAGAGCATGCAGAAACCAAGCGCAGCCAGCAGAAGGAGCGTGCGATAAACCAGACTCCCCACCCATCGTTCATTCAACCACTGTCTGCCCCATCTATGAAAGGGACTGTAATTCCTGTATTGGACTGTTCAGTCACCTAAGAACTCACTTTTTGAGTGGAAGCAAGTCTTCCTCGATTTCGAGGGACTGCCTATGATGATATGATGATGGCTTAGCCAGTCACGTGATGTTCACAAGACTCAATAAAACTGCAGCTAGTTGGGTCTAGGTCATCCACGATGAGGTATCCAGTTGTGAGCCGAGTGGATGAACTGGTAATGTGTAGTGCGATTGTTATACATTTGTTAATAAACCAACTAGTTCTTAATAGCAACATGTTGCTATGAATTCTTAAGCAAAGAGCCCATGAAGCAACTACATTACATTTAATAGTTACAAAAAGATTAGAGATGGAAGAGAAAAAAGGCCATTTGATTGACGGTCCAGAATCATCCAATCGGGTAACAACGAGACTGCTCACTTTACCGATTGGCCGGGGGAGGGCGGGGCTCCGTGGGGATTGGACGTGTCGGGCGGCCAATGGCGGGAGCGTGTGGAAGCGGGGCAGTTGGAGGCGGGAGGTCATGTGATGAAACCTCCATGAATACGCCCAGAGTTGGACAACCCTAGTCGGGACATTGTAAGTGAAATCAGAAAAAACGGGCCTCCATTTTAACTCTCCCCTATCTGGTGGAAACCAGGCGAGAGGTGGGGGGAGGGGGAGGGGGAAGGGGTGTGGGCTCCGCAGTGGGGGCGGGGGCAGGTGGACTTTCCTGCCCCGATTGGACCGACTGCAAGGACACCCGTCCCAAGTCCTCTTTCCAATCAAGGCCGCGATGTACATCACTCAGAGTCTTACAGCACAGAAAGAGGAACTTCAGGAAATCGTGCCTGTGCCGGCTCTTTGAAAGAGCTCTCCAATTAGTCCTGGCTCTTTCCCCAGAGCCCAGCAAATTTATTTATAATATTTATCTGATTCACTTTTTGAAAGTTACTATTGAATCTGCCTCCAACTAACTTTTGCCATTTCTGCAAGAAGAAATCTTTGTACCTTGTAACTCCAGGAGTATTTCCATTGCGCAGAGAAGGCTAAGAGGAGAGTAAATGGAGAGTTATTTAATTCTGCAGGGTTCTGATGGGATGAATATAGAAAGACTGTTTCCTTGGACTGGGGAGTCGGAGACAATTTAACAGCATCAGTGCGAGAGCATGGAGAGAGGTTAGAAAGACAAAAGAAAAGGAAGACTTGTATTCATATTGCGCCTCGGGACGTTCCAAAGCGCTTTGCAGCCAATGAAGTACTTTTTGGAGTGTAGTCACTGTTGTAATGTGGGAAACACGGCAGCCAATTTGTGCACAGCAAGCTCCCACAAACAGCAATGTGATAATAACCCGATAGTGATGGGTGATTGAGGGATAAATATTGACCAAGACACCAAGAAGAACTCCCCTGCTCTTGTTCGAAATAATGGCCAGGGTTATCCTTTGGCCTAGAAATTGGCCTCTTTAGCACCTCCCATTATCGCCTCCGGGGTGGATGATAACTGAGAGTAACCACTTACTGATCGGGCGCGTCGAGAAGAGCCACTCCCGCTAAATTCGGCCGTGGGTTTGGAGCGGGGGATGGGTGCTGCGCCCCAATCTCCTTCATCCCCGGAGATCGTGACATCATCGCCACGGTAGCAGCCTCGGACCTCGAACGTGGGTCCCGCCCTCCCGCAGCATCGCTGGGCGAAAACACTGGCTGCTGAAGGAGGCGTGGATTGGGACGTCGCTTCAAGGCGAATGGGGTGGGTCAAGATAAGTGGAAACATTTCCACGTTGGAGTCTGTCAATTTTTTTTGCTATCCTCTTCGCCCGTGAACATTCAGCCCGGCCGTCTGCTGCGGTGCTGTCGGGCTGATTGTGCCGGATCGCGGCTTCCGTCAGGACCAGGTAAGTGTTTCCAGTGCCGAGCCTGCAGCAACGGCACTTCCCTTTAAGGGAGGGAAGGAGTCTGGGAACGTGGCAGTGCTGCACACCTAGCGCCCCGCCTGCTGCCTCTTGTGGTCCAGGAAGGGAGTGCAGCGTTTGATTTAGAGCTCCACTTCCTTCCTGCAGTGCAAACACCGAATTTTTTTTAAGTTGAAAATCATTAGCGCCCGGCACCAATCTTTTCAACTTTTGAAAGTTAGAACCCCAAACCCGTCGCTCCCAGAATTTCTCCGCTTTTACATCCACCTGAGGGGGCAGATGGGGTTTGGTTTTAACGTTTCATCCGAAAGACGGCACCTCAGACAGTGCAGCGCTCCCTCAGTACTGCCCCTCCGACAGTGCGGCACTCCCTCAGTACTGCCCTCCTGACAGTGCGGTGCTCCCTCACTATAGCCCCTCCGACAGTGCGGCGCTCCCTCAGTACTGCCCCTCCGACAGTGCGGCACTCCCTCAGTACTGCCCCTCCGACAGTGCGGCACTCCCTCAGTACTGCCCCTCTGACAGTGCGGCACTCCCTCAGTACTGCCCCTCTGACAGTGCAGCGCTCCTTCAGTACTGCCTCTCTGACAGTGTGGTGCTCCCTCAGTATTGCCCCTCCAACAGTGCAGCATTCTCCCTCAGTACTGCCCCTCCGACAGTGCAGCACTCCTTCAGCACTGCCCCTCCGACAGTGCAGCGCTCCCTCAGTACTGCCCCTCTGACAGTGTGGCACTCCCTCAGTACTGACCCTCCGACGTGCAGCGCTCGCTCAGTACTGCTCTTCTGACAGTGCGGTGCTCCCTCAATATTGCCCCTCCGACAGTGCGGCACTCCCTCAGTACTGCCCTTCTGACAGTGCGGTGCTCCCTCACTATAGCCCCTCCGACAGTGCGGCGCTCCCTCAGTACTGCCCCTCCGACAATGCAGCATTCTCCCTCAGTACTGCCCCTCCGACAGTGCGGCACTCCCTTAGTACTGCCCCTCCGACAGTGCAGCGCTCCCTCAGTACTGCCCCTCCGACAGTGTGGCACTCCCTCAATATTGCCCCTCTGACAGTGTGGTGCTCCCTCAGTACTGCCCCTCCGACAGTGCGGCACTCCCTCAGTACTACCCCTCCGACAGTGCAGCGCTCCCTCAGTCCTGCCCTTCTGACAGTGCGGTGCTCCCTCACTATTGCCCCTCTGACAGTGCAGCGCTCCCTCAGTACTGCCCCTCCGACAATGCAGCATTCCCTCAGTACTGCCCCTCCGACAGTGCAGCACTCCCTCAGTACTGCCCCTCCGACAGTGCAGCGCTCCATCAGTACTGCCCCTCCGACAGTGCAGCGCTCCCTCAGTACTGCCCCTCCGACAGTGCGGCACTCCCTCAGTACTGCCCCTCCGACAGTGCAGGGGAGCTCAGTACTGCACTGGAGTGTCAGCCTTGATTTTGTGTTAAAGCTTGGATTTTGTGCTCAAGTCTCTGGAGTGAAACTGGAACCCACAACCTTCTGACTCAGAGCGAGAGAGAGAGCTACCGACTGAGCCATGGCTGAGTATACAGTTTAAAGAAACCGTTTTATGCAGAGGGTTGTTGGAGACTGGGCTGCTTTGCCACAGGGTGTGGTTGAGGCCGAGGCCACTGCACCATTGAAAGGAAGAATGAATTAAGCGTTTAGCAGAGGAAGATGTGGGGAGAGAGAGCAGGACAGTGGAGTTAGTTTGGGATTGCTCTAGCTGGCACAGACATGATGGGCCGAATGGCCTCCTTCTGTGCTGCAACCGTGCCTTGGTGCTGTCGTGCTCTGAGTAAGGTTGTTAAATTAAAGGCAGGTTTGTGCTGTGGGCCTAAATCCAAGGACCTCATTGTATGCAATTAACATGTGCCAATTAACTTATATTTATCTACATTACACTCCATCTGCTAACTGCCATTGCTTCCCACATCTGCTTAATAAAGTCTAGCTGGCGGAAATTCGGAACCACCCATTTTCAGGCGCTAACGGTGGCGGGACAGTGAATTTTGCGCCGGGACATGGTTTGCGTCTCTTAGGGCGCTAGGCAACTGGAAATTCCGAGCTAAAAAGCCGGCTTCGGAGCAACTTAGAGAGATGTCCCTGGGAGGAAAAAAACTCGGCAAAAGAAACACCAACAACATACCATATACATTACTGACGCCACATCAACAAAAATCCTAAAAATTCAAAAACAATCGCACTTACCTGAGGTGGACATTCCTTCCCTCACTGCGGCCGCTACAGCTCGGACTGCCCGCTTTCCCAGGTGGTCCCACTAGGGGGCGCTGCAGGTCGCGAGCGAACCAAACAGGCTCGCCTCTCCCGGGCAGTAATGCTCCTCGCAACCCCCCCGCCACCTGCCCCCCCGCAAAACCAGCACCCAATGTCCCGGCGGGGCGCTGGAAGCTGGCTGCCCGCCTGGAAATGATTCCCGCCGCCATTGCCGCCTCTCCGAGGGCGCACGAATAGAGGCGGCAGCGGACAGAATTTCCTCCCCCTCGATGTTTCCATTCCATTATGTTGAAGAAATCAACATTTTTGGAACCCAGGGACTTCAGTCATTAAAAACTGGCCACAGGTGCAAAAACGGCTCGGGTTCATCAAAATATTGTTGAATATAAAACCCATAAAAGTGCCGTGGCTCTCTGGCCTCCGTGGCCACAGTCATGGAGGACGTCATTCGCGAATTATAAGTCATCAGAATCTGACAGCGCGGAAACAGGCCCTTCGGCCCATCGTGCCTGTGCCAGCTCTGTGAAAGAGCAATCCAATTAGTCCCCACTCCCCCCCTCTTCATTCTCAGTTCGAAGGTCGTGGGTTCAAGTGCCATTCCAGAGACTGGAGGAGACAATCTTGCTGTCTGCCGAGAGGGATTGCCAGATGCGCTTGTCCGCTGACTAAGAGCTTTCCGCCTTGGTGGAGGAGGGTCAGCAGCGTCTCCAGGTAGAGTTGCCTGATGGTAGAAGAGCCAACCATCCTCGATACCCCAGGGTGCTGTTAATCACCGACCGAGCTGATCTGGCTCATTAAAAAAGGATCTGATGGGTTTCAAAAGCGAGTTGGATAAGTAGCCGAAGGGAAAAAAAATTTGCAGGGCTATGGGGAAAGGGCGGGGGGAGTAGGATGAGCTGAAGTGCTCTTGCAGAGAGGCAGCACGGGCTCGACGGGCCAAATGGCCTCCTTCTGTGCTGTAGCCATTCTATGATTCTATATAGGGCTAGACTTTCGGCACATCATCGCCCATTTAGCGCACATATAAGCGCTGAGATTCAGGCTAGCACCCATATTTGCAAAAAAATGGAAACTAGCGCCCGATTATGGCCCAGATTATCGCCGAGTGCTACTTTCGGCATTTCGCCCATAATTCGCCCAAATGATCGCCGGCCCAAAAAGAAGCTGAAGAAAAGCTGCACTCACCTGACCTTAACCACCAACGTTAGCGTTCTCGATCAGGCCAACGTCCCCAGCATCGAAGCACTGACCACACTTGATCAGCTCCGTTGGGCCGGCCACATTGTTCGCATGCCTGACACAAGACTCCCAAAGCAAGCGCTCTACTCAGAACTCCTACCTGTCAAGCGAGCCCCAGGTGGGTAGAGGAAACGTTTCAAGGGCACCCTCAAATTCTCCCTGATAAAGTGCAGCATCTCCACCGACACCTGGGAGTCCCTGGCCAAAGACCGCCCTAAGTGGAGGAAATGCATCCGGGAGGGCGCTGAGCACCTCGAGTCTCGTCACCGAGAGCATGCAGAAAACAAGCGCAGGCAGCAGAAAGAGCGTACGGCAAACCAGTCCCGCCCACCCTTACCTTCAACCACTGTCTGTCCCACCTGTGACTGAGACTGTAATTCCCGTATTGGACTGTACAGTCACCTGAAAACTCACTTTTAGAGTGGAAGCAAGTCTTCCTCGATTTCGAGGGACTGCCTATGATGATGATGATGATGATGACCATGGACGCCATTTTGGTAACGCGGAGGAACTTTAATAAAAGGCTGCTTGAGGTGGTTGGGAGGAGAGGCAATGTGTGAGTGATTTTAAGGGCATTTTTGACTCTTGCCAATCATCTAATCACATTGTGGTTAATTTCAGTTTGGCAACCTCTGGCTCCTACCGCAACAGCACCTAAAAATACATTTACCAGAGACAGCCTTGCCGAATTTCTCTCCTATTCCCGTCAGCTCTCCGCGGTGTACCTCAGAGTAGGTGTTTCAGTGAGCTCCACATATGTACAGATTCTCGGGCCCAATTACTTGGACCTCGAAATGGCCATGTGAAAGATTTGTTTAACTCTTCCGTTCCTCAGTCTAACCTAGAATTTTCAGCGTGGAATCCGGCCAGTCAACAACAACCACTTGCATTTATGTAGCGCCTTTAACGCCCCAAAAAGCCCCAAGGCGCTTCACAGGAGCGTAATCAAAGAAGATTTGACACCGAAGCCTCATCAGGAGATATTTGGACAGAATCTTTGTCAAAGAGGTAGGTTTTGCGAAGCGTCTTAAAAGCAGAGAGAGAGAGGCAGAGAGGTTTAGGGAGGGAATTCCAGAGCTTGGGGCCCAGGCAGAAGAAGGCACGGCTGCCAATAGTGGAGCGATTAAAATCGGGGGATGCACAGGAGGCCAGAATTGGAGGAGCGCAGAGACCTCAGAGGGTTGTAGGACTGGAGGAGGTTACAGAGATAGGGAGGGGTGTAGGGACTGGAGGAGGTTACAGAGATAGGGAGAGGTGTGGGGCTGGAAGAGGTTACAGAGATAGGGAGGTGAGAGGCCCAACTGGTCCATGCCGGTGTTTATGCTTCACACGTTCTTCCTGCCACCCCTCTTCATAACCCCATCAGCATATCCTTCTATTCCTTTCTCCTTCATGTGTTTATCTAGCTTCCCCTTAAATACATCTATACAATTCCCCTAACCCTAACCCTAACCCTCTCCCTGTAGGAGCGAGTTTCACATGCTAACCACTCTCTTGGTAAAGACGTTTCTCCTGAATTCCTTATCGGCTCTATCAGTGACTATCTTACAATTATGATATAATAGGTGGTCCCTCGAGCGAGGATGACTTGCTTCCACGAATTCACAGATGTTTCAATGAAGGTCTCAATGTTCCAGTCCTGAACTCCAATTGAGGGGTTGGAAGATTCCTGTGCGTGGATTTTTTTTAACGTGTGGTCACTGTTGCACACCAGCCACCACACAGAGCTAGGTCTTTATCCAGTGGCAAGGGTTAACCAGGACAACTGGAGACCTGCTCTGCTGCACGGACTTAGTGCGCGCACATATCGCAGTGTGGGCTGGTCCGTGCTGCCCCTGGGCCATTGGCTCTTCTGGGCCCCGTACCCTCATTCGCTGCACCTCCGCTGCGATCTCTCGCTGGTCTTCCTCCACAAACATTCAGCGAACCTCTGCCACGATCACCCACCGAATCTCAGCCACGATCCCTCAACGCTCCTCCGCCTCAATCACTCGCTGCTCCTCCGCCACAACCTTCCCGCTCCTCTGCTTTACCAGGACTCCATCGATGCTCCTGCCCACACTCCAACAGCGACCTGGGTCCTGATGATGTCACCCAATCTCCCACCTCAAAGCCAACGCATACCTGGAGCAGCTTGCGCTGGAAGTTGTAGCGGTATGCCACTCCAGCTCTTTTGTAGCTGACCTGTGGAGCTGTTCCTTCACAGGTCGGGGGGCCACAATGTTCCAGGGTCCGCCATTCCAGCTCTTTTGTAGCTGACCTGTGGAGCTGTTCCTTCACAGGTCGGGGGGCCACGATGATAGTAGTACAGCACAGAAGGAGACCATTCGGCCCATGGAGTCTGCGCTGGCATTAAGTGGGGATGCAATGCAATGATTGCGTTTATTTGTTATAAGCCAGAAGGAAATGCTCCTTTACAAGTAAATTATCAATTGCCAGATGAAAATGACATCATAGATACAGAGTAAAGCTCCCTCTACACTGTCCCATCAAAAACTCTCAGGCAGGTACAGCACGGGTTAGATACAGAGTAAAGCTCCCTCTACACTGTTCCATCAAACACTCCCAGGGCAGGTACAGCACGGGTTAGATACAGAGTAAAGCTCCCTCTACACTGTCCCATCAAACACACCCAGGGCAGGTACAGCATGGGTTAGATACAGAGTAAAGCTCCCTCTACACTGTCCCATCAAACCCTCCCAGACCAGGTATCGCACAGGATAGGTCTCGTGTAAATTTACCTCTACAATCTATCATCAAAAAAGCTCAGGTGAGGTATAGCACGGGTTAGATACAACGTAAAGAACCCTCTACACTGTCACATCAAACACTATCAGGGCAGGTACAGCACGGGTTAGATACAGAGTAAAGCTCCCTCTACACTGTCCCATCAAGCACTCCCAGGGCATATACAGTATGGGTTAGATACAGTGTAAAGCTCCATGTGCATAGTCCCATCAGTATAAAGGATCCTCAACATCATTCTATCAAACAATCCCAGTCGAGGTACAGCACGGTTTAGATAAAGAGTAAAGCTCCCACTATACTGTCCCATCAAACATAAACAGGGCAGAGAAAGCACAGGTTAGATACAATGTAAATATCAGTCTACATTGTCCCAGTTAACACTCCGAACTCAGGTACAGCACGAGTTAGATATAGAATAGAGCTCCCTTGACGGAGAAATTAGGGATGCATGCAATAAAGGTACAGCAGTTATCATGGGCGACTTTAATCTACATATAGATTGGGCTAACCAAACTGGTAGCAATACGGTGGAGGAGGATTTCCTGGAGTGTATTAGGGATGGTTTTCTAGACCAATATGTCGAGGAACCAACTAGAGGGCTGGCCATCCTAGACTGGGTGATGTGTAATGAGAAAGGACTAATTAGCAATCTTGTTATGCGAGGCCCCTTGAGGAAGAGTGACCATAATATGGTAGAAGTCTTTATTAACATGGAGAGCGACACAGTTAATTCAGAGACTAGGATCCTGAACTTAAGGAAAGGTAACTTCGATGATATGAGACTTGAATTGGCTAGAATAGACTGGCGAATGATACTTTAAAGGGTTGACGGTGGATAGACAATGGCAAACATTTAAAGATCACATGGATGAACTTCAACAATTGTATATCCCTGTCTGGAGTAAAAACAAAACGGGGAAGGTGGCTCAACCGTGGCTAACAAGGGAAATTAGGGATAGTGTTAAATCCAAGGAAGAGGCATATAAATTGACCAGAAAAAGCAGCAAGCCTGAGGACTGGGAGAAATTTAGAATTCAGCAGAGGAGGACAAAGGATTTAATTAGGAGGGGGAAAATAGAGTATGAGAGGAAGCTTGCTGGGAACATAATAACTGATTGCAAAAGCTTCCATAGATATGTGAAGAGAAAAAGATCAGTGAAGACAAACGTAGGTCCCTTGCAGTCAGAATCAGGTGAATTTATAATGGGGAACAAAGAAATGGCAGACCAATTAAACAAATACTTTGGTTCTGTCTTCACCAATGAAGACACATATAACCTTCCGGAAATACTAGGGGAGCGAGGGATTAGTGAGAAGGAGGAACTGAAGGAAATCTTTATTAGTCAGGAAATTGTGTTAGGGAAATTGATGGGATTGAAGGCTGATAAATCCCCAGGGCCTGATAGTCTGCATCCCAGGATACTTAAGGAAGTGGCCCTAGAAATAGTGGATACATTGGTGATTATTTTTCAACAGTCTATCAACTCTGGATCCGTTCCTATGGACTGGAGGGTAGCTAATGTAACACCTCTTTTAAAAAAGGAGGGAGAGGGAAAATGGCTAATTATAGACCAGTTAGCCTGATATCAGTAGTGGGGAAAATGTTGGAATCAATTATTAAAGATGAAATAGCAGCGCATTTGGAAAGCAGTGACAGGATCGGTCCAAGTTAGCATGGATTTATGAAAGGGAAATCATGTTTGACAAATCTAGAAATTTTTGAGGATGTAACTAGTAGAGTGGACAAGAGAGAACCAGTGGATGTGGTGTATTTGGTCTTTCAAAAGGCTTTTGACAAGGTCCCACACAAGAGATTAGTGTGCAAATTGAAGCACATGGTATTGGGGGTAATGTATTGACGTGGATAGAGAACTGGTTGGCAAACAGGAAGCAAAGAGTAGCGATAAACAGGTCCTTCTCAGAATGGCAGGCAGTGACTAGTGGGATGCCACAGGGCTCAGTGCTGGGACCCCAGCTATTTACAATATACATCAATGATTTAGATGAAGGAATTGAGTGTAATATCTCCAAGTTTGCAGATGACACTAAGCTGGGCGGTGGTGTGAGCTGTGAGGAGGATACTAAGAGGCTGCAGGGTGACTTGGACAGGTTAGGTGAGTGGGCAAATGCATGGCAGATGCAGTATAATGTGGATAAATGTGAGGTTATCCACTTTGGTGGCAAAAACATGAAGGCAGAATATTATCTGAATGGCGTCAGATTATGAAAAGGGGAGGTGCCACGAGACCTGGATGTCATGGTACATCAGTCATTGAAAGTTGGCATCCAGGTACAGCAGGCGGTGAAGAAGGCAAATGACATGTTGGCCTTCATAGCTAGGGTATTTGAGTATAGGAGCAGGGAGATCTTAATGCAGTTGTACAGGACCTTGGTGAGGCCTCACCTGGAATATTGTATTCAGTTTTGGTCTCCAACCTGAGCAAGGACGTTTTGCTATTGATGGAGTGCAGCAAAGGTTCACCAGACTGATTCCCGAGATGGCGTGACTCACATATGAGGAGAGACTGGATCGACTGGGCCTGTATTCACTGGAGTTTAGAAGAATGAGAGGGGATCTCATAGAAACATATAACATTCTGACGGGACTGGACAGGTTAGATGCAGGAAGAATGTTCCCGATGTTGGGGAAGTCCAGATCCAGGGGTCACAGTCTAAGGATAAGGGATAAGCCATTTAGGACTGAGATGAGGAAAAACTTCTTCACTCAGAGAGTTGTTAACCTCTGGAATTCTGTACCTCAGAGAGTTGTTGATGCCATTTCGTTAGATATATTCAAGAATGAGTTAGATATGGCCCTTACGGCTAAAGGGATCAAAGGGTATGGAGAGAAAGCAGGAATGGGGTACTGAGGTGATGATCAGCAATGATCTTATTTAATGGTGGTGCAGGCTCGAATAACCAAATGGCCTACTCCTGCACCTATTTTCTATGTTTCTATGTTTCTCTCCCATGAAACAGTTCCAGGGCAGGTACACACGGGTTAGATACAACGTAAAAATCTCTCTACGCTGTCCCATCAAACAAGACCTATGTCACGTATAGCGCAGTTGACACTGCCACATCAAAAACTCTCGTCAGGTATCGCACGAGTTAAGTATAGTGTAAATAACCCTCTACACTGTCGTACCCAACAGTCCCAGGGCAGCTACAGAGGTCAGTCACGAGTCAATATAATCTTCAATAATCTATCTATCCAACCTATCGCATAATAGACCTAAATACTGTTTCCCTAGCTTAAAACAACCTTTGGAATCCCTCTTACAACTGCCTTTCATGAATTACCATCTTGCCTCCAAGTTACATAGGAACATAGGAACAGGAGGAGGCCATTCAGCCCCTCGAGCCTGGTACCATAGGAACAGGAGGGGGCCATTCAGCCCCTCGAGCCTGGTACCATAGGAACAGGAGGAGGCCATTCAGCCCCTCAAGCCTGTCCTGCTATTCACTGCAATTGTGGTTTATCTGTGGCCTAACTCCATTTACCCAGCTTTGCTCCATATCCCTTGATGCCCTTACCCAACAATAATCTATCGATTCCAGTCTCGAAAGCTCCGCCAGCATCATGGCTGATCCGATCATGGATTCAGCTCCACTTCCCTGCTCGCTCCCCATAACTCCTTATTCCCTTATTGCTCAAAAATCTGTCTATCTCTGCCTTAAATATATTCAATGACCATGATCTTATTGAATGATGGAGCAGGCGCGAGGGGCCAGGTGGTCTACTCCTGCTCCTATTTCTTAGGTTCTTATGAAAGGCGCAATATAAATGCAAGTCTTTCTTTATTAATCAGGCAGTGTGGGTTTGGCCTTGTTCTGTCTCTCCTTTAAACACTGAGATGTTGTCACAACCTGTCAAATCAAAGCCTGTAATTACTCCTAGGTAACTATTATTTAATATTGAGAATATCTGAACTCATCAATTAAATTATAGCCTGTAACTCGCTTCTAGGGCATCCATTATTCTATATATAAACCATCCAAACTTTTCAATTAGCTACAGCCTGCAGCGCTCTCCTGGGTACCCGTTATTCCACATGAAAACCATCTAAGCTCCTCAATTAGGTCCCAAACTCGAACTCATTCCCCGGTATCTGTTATTCTATATATAAATGGTCTGAACTCCCCAATTAGATCCCAGCCTGTAAATCATTCTGAACTATCTATTGTTTCCCATGTGATGGTTCTGCATAGATTGAGATTTAAATAGCTTAGAATCTATTCTGACTCTCTAACTAGAATGAAACCTCGAAGAGGGATTCGATGGACAGTCAGTAATATTTACCATGTATCTGCTGGAAAACCTCACCAAATGTTACCCAGCTAATTTCGGCACTCTCTCTGAGTTCAAAGGTCGTTCAGTTCCCACTCCAGAGACTTCGATTCCAGGCTGTCACTTCCAGCGCAGTACTGAGGGAGTGCTGCACTGTCTTCCGGATGAGACGTTAAATTGAGGCCCCATCTGCTCTCTCAGGTGGACATAAAAGATCCCGCGGCACTATTTCGAAGAAGAGCAGGGGAGTTATCCCCGGTGTCCTGGGGCCAATATTTATCCCTCAATCAACAGAACAAAAACAGATAAGCTGTGCACAAATTGGCTGCCATGTTTCCTACATTACAACAGTGACTACAGCCAGTGAAGTCCTTCTGGAAGTGTAAAGTGCTTTGAGACGTCTGGTGGTTGTGAAAGAAGCTATATAAATGCAAGTCTTTCTTTTCCTTTTTGTTTGTTCAATAAATATACGCGTGTGAAGTACATTTACCGGCATTGTGTTTAAGACGCTTTCTACTAAAATTAGCACATGAGGCTAAAACAGTGTCAGTATCACTACACTTGTGACTAGTCAGCAATTCCTTTTGGATAACACTGATATAGCCCCATCCAGCCACTCACATCTGGCCAAAATTCAGCTGCCCGTGTCCTAACTCGCACCAAGCCCCACTCACCCATCACCCCCTGTTCTTGCTGACCGACATTGACTTCCGGTTAAGCAACACCTCGATTTCAAAATTCTCCTCCTTATTTTCAAATTCCTCTATGGCCTTCGCCCCCTCCCTAACTCTGTAATCTATTCCAGCCCCACAACCCCTCCCCCCCACCCCCCGTCCGAGATATCTGCGCTTCCTCTAATTCTGCCCGCTTGAGCATCCCTGATTGTAATCGCTCAACCATTGGTGGCCGTGCCTTCTGTTGCCTGGGCCCCAAGCTCTGGAAATCCCTGCCTAAACCTTTCCACTTCTCTTTCCTCCTTCAAGACGCTCCTTAAAACCTACCTCTTTGACCAAGCTTTTGGTCAATGGCGCTAAATTCTACTTTTGCAGCTCGGTGTCAAATTTTTATCTCATCATACTCCTGTGAAGCGCCTTGGGATGTTTCACTACGTTAAAGGCGCTATATAAATACTATTTGTTGTTGCAAACCCCACCTTACAGACTGGTTGAGTCATGCCTGGATCAACCACCTGGTTTCCTAATTATAACGTTGATACAGCAATTAGTGCTGTGAATGCCTGATCACCAAATTCCCACACTAGAGCTGATAGGTCATTTGTTGCTCTCTCACGCATCTCCAAGGCCAACTGCAAGAAAACCTAATTGGAAAAGTACTGAAAGAGAGCAAGTTCAACGTTTGCACTCCGCATCAGGGAGCAGTACTCATGTGTTAGCGTTAGTGTTTTCTTAGAAGAATCACTCAACACTCAGGGTCGGTTCCAATGCTGAAGCAGCTTTTATTACGCTCAGCGGGAAGGAAAAACTCAGGACCGTATCCAGGTTTCTCTTCACAGAACAAAGGATTACATGCACCTTTATATGTTTCACAACAGTTACAAAACAGTTTACTACAGCTACACAGCCCATCACGGCTGGACACAAGCCAATCACAATGATTATAGATTACATATAGGTTATTTTAACCCAATAGAATTCCCCTTATGTCTCAGGAACCATGTGTTCGTCTTTTGTCAGCTTGGGCTGATTGATATAGGTTCTCTCACTAGTTCTTTCTTCTTGGAGAAATAATTGGTTTCTAACCTTGTTTACAGGAGATGGGTTCTCTTATCTCTTTCTTCCTGGGGAATTAATTGGTTTATGGCCTTGAATATGGGAGATGGGTTCTCTCCTCATTATTCTTATCCTGCATCCAAGGCATTCCTATAGTGGGCCTCACAGGGTTATTGCTCGGTCATTGAACATTCAACAGTTCACAGCTTGACTACCTGATTTCCCATCATGCCTGGGCAGCCATTTTATGTGTGGCCACTTAAGCTTATGTGAGTTCTAAATATCCAGCAGGTGCCTAATGCCTAAGTCTATATATATCTTTCGACTCTCTACAACAATTCCCCCTTTCGGTAAAGGGACTAGTCCTAGTCCCCTTTTAACCGAAATACTGCCTTTATCTGATATTTGTGCACGGCCCGGTACTCCTTGCCTCAACGTGCTGGCCAGTCACGCGGTTTCAGGAGTTCCGGTTGCTTAAATCAAATTAACAAAGGCTAGCTCCTCCCGTCCCCTTATCAAACAGGCCTGTTTAATATCCAGGGAACGGTGATTGGTCCGTTTCCGCCGTTTGTGGCGCCTGCATACCTGGCAGGCCATCACGCCCCATGTTATTGCTAAGATTAATTGTATTCCGACCAGTGTGTGTGAAATAATTCGGATCCATGGGTGGATGTTCACATTTATTCCCCAGTCCCAGACCTTTCTCCACCAACTCTGACTTTGTAAGTCTACCTCGGTATCTTCTTTGATTTTAGTTTGTAGCTGGTGATAGAGTTTTACAGATTGACCCACTCTGAGCCTCAACTCCCGTAATACTTCGGTTAGATGTGGGATAGGGACCTGCTCTGGCTTGTCATAATCCTGCAAATGATCATGGAGCTGATCAGTTACTTCAATAACTTCGGACTTCCGGCGCCTAACCTGGGTGATATGCGCTTGCCCGATCGCGACAGGTCGTAGTGGTGTAAAGCAAAAGTTTGGCTGCGGTATAGGGCACTGCAGGTCATTATACTGGTATGAACGCTCAGTAGTAGAGACGCAGTATCTTCCCCTCCCTCCGTAGCCTGCCCTCGCGAAGTGCATGTGTGCGGGCACTATTTCTAGTACACACCCGTTGGTTCGGTTAAACCCGCACTCGTCTAGTTCCCCTTGGCCCACCGGGTGAGGGCATACTGTGATTTCCCCCCTTTGCTTGCAATCTGCTAGGGAAATCCCAGTAAGTATGTTGTTTCGACGAACGGCAGAGGTGGTGGTTAGGTAGTAGCGTATGGAGACATTTTCCCGTATTACTCCGATATTCTCTAGTTGGTATAAGGGGAACGGCCCTGAGTCCGGCGTTGCTATGGGGATCAACAGGACTATCCCTATCCCGGTAGTCCTACCCATCTGGCAATCTGGAATTGCGGGGTATACTCGGGTCAGTCCCTTCAGAGTACAATTATCCAGTGTCCCCCTTTGGTTCGCCAACTGAGCCAAATGTGAACTGTCTATCCAATCGGGTACTTCCCCGCGTTGGATCTGGTCGAGGTTGTGGCGGATCTGTCCCACCATCCACAGACCATAAGCATGACAGAGTTGCCCCTGTCTTTGCTTTATTGTATCTTCTTGTTCTCTATCAATGAGGTGATTAATGGTTTTGGCGTGAGCTTCCAGGACTGAGATGCCATCCAACTGGATTTCGGCACCCTCCTTTCCTAGGTTGGCCTGGTCTTCCTGCTTTTGCTCCACCCTCTCCAATAACCCCTTCATCACCCCTTTAAGCTGTTCCACCCTCTCATTTAGCCCTTGTATGTCTATCGAGTTCACTACGGAGGTTCCTGTATTGAAAACGGTAGCAACATCATTTACTATTTCCCTCTTCACCCTGGGTGCTAACCCCTGTCCCCGGAACTTACTGGCACCCATGGCATCGGCAGCCTGCTGCATTACGACTTTACTTAATACATTGTACATCTTCCTTGACTGTTCGGTACAATATTCCGGCATCTGGATGCCTGAAATATTGATCAGAACAGGCACAATTTCATGTTTAACATTATCATACAATAATTCCCCTTCGTTGTACATTGCAATCCCATTTTCTGGTCCCTTAGTAGTTATGGGACAAGGCAGTTTTTCGGGCAATGTAGTGATTCTTATGGGGCGCGGTGTCGGAGGGGCTGAGAAACATACATACAATTATATTGCAGCCGCCCCCGCCTCCTCGTAATACCCACACAGCCCCATTCCCTTCTTGCGGATGACTGATTGCTGGGATTGTCCCGGAGGCGCGCAAATTATGCCGAAAGTACATTCATCAGGCCCTTTGACATCCCTCCGTTTAATGCATCTGCTCCTTATACCCGTGGAGCACTGTACACATACTCTTATTCTTATTAGGATTCTTATTAGGATTCACTTGTAACCATGCATTAAAATAAGTCCTGTCCTTGCTCCAGTCCTTGGCTGCTGGGATGCACATTCCGTCCGTTAAATTAAACAAGACTCCATAGTTCATATAGTTGTTTATTTTCAGCGTGCTCTGCTGTCCGTCGGTGTTGCCCAGGGTACGTGCATGTCGCAGGGCTATCCATATTACGAGTAGCGCCTTTCGTATTCCCATTCCGGTAAGTATTATCTGTAATTTTAAACAGACGGCCTGGTCGTCACCAGGGGTTAAGTTTTTTTGCTCTACGAGTGTCCCTGTCACCCTGCAAAATCAGAAGGACAAGGTTATAATCGAACCATTTCGAGCTGAATCTGTAGGGCGTGCGCCTGTGTCTTTACCCACTTAAATATTACCCAAACTCCTATTATGACCAAGGCCAAAGCTATTCCTCCAAACATCGCTGTCTGCTTTACCGTTAGGTTGGGTTTGTGGACTACACCTACCCACCGTGGGGTACATTGGCTCTATTGCCAGAGGTGATGGTGCTATGGCTGCGCACTGCACTATCTGTCTAGACCCGTTATCTCTTCCAGCCTGTTTATCTTAGCTTTTAACTCTTCAATTTGTTTTATTGAGTATCTATTTCTTTATTGTATCAGGCAAGTATTATTACATAAGCTAGTTCTGTTTTTATTTTTGTTTCCTCTGTTAGGTGAGTCTTTTTTTTTTCTATTAAGAAATCCAAATTAATAATGTTCAGTATAAAACGGCTGTCAATGGAAAGGGTTAACTCCTTTCCAGGTTTGTAAGAAGACCTGATGTCATTACGTGACTTCACGTAATCATCTGAAAAAAAAGTCTTTGTGCCTTCAAAACTGGCTTCGAAATTAGGAATCCGTTAAAAACAGCATTAATCATTAGAGTAAACTCCAATGTTTTCTTAACTTCTAATTCAAGTACTTGCCAAAGAATTTTTTTTTTTAATTGTTTTAAAACAAGACCACACATACAATAGCAATTTAGTTTACTGAAATTCAATTCTGTTTTTTTTTTATTTCTCTCTTTCTCCTCGTTATCTTCAAAACCCTCCTGCTTGTTTAGACTGTTCGGGACATTTTGGAAATCTTTTCAAACTGCATTGAAACTTTTTCATAATTGAAAATTCGAATCCATGTAGAGTGTTTTTTTTTACTTATTCCAATTTTTTTTTCTCTTCTAATTAAACCAATATCTTTTTCACAGCAAACATCAACTAGTATTTAGTAAGTTATGTCTTTTTCCATTTAGTCTGTTACATCTTTTTTTTTCTTTCTTCAAATTAGGTTTTGTATTTTACACGGAGGGTTCGTGACTCCATAAAGTTGTTAATTTAAAATCATTTGTTTACTTTCAAAGTGGCGTCTTTATCTTTTTCTTTTTCTCCATAACTGGAATGGAGTCCAGCTTTTGAGTGCTGCCTTTCGTTATCTCAAAATGCTCCAGTTTCAAAGTCGTTACTAAAGCTTGCTGTTTTTTAACATTTTCCAAAAGTTCCTTTTACACCTTCGCAGATAGCTCGCCACTTGCCCAGGAGTTTGACCTGATCAGATTTAATTTAATCTTTCTCTTTTTTTTTTAAATCCACCTCAGTATTTCCTGTGCCTTCTCTGAATATCTCAAAATCCCAATTCAAACGTTGTAATTTCAATCTTTATTTAAAACTTTTTTTTTTTAGAAGCTCTTTTTTTTTTTAAAGCATTCTTTATCTCATTCCGAGACTAAATTTATGTCTTTCAACCCAATCAATCATTGCATGTTTTCTTTCGGCAAGTAAGTGAGCATGTCAAATAAATATTTTGCTCAACAAACCTATTCTTTATTTGTTTATTTTCCTAGCTCCGTAACTTATCATCCGAATAAATCCACACCTGCGTTTCTAACTTAAATGTCTTAAAACTTCCCACATACAGGACAACATTACAAAGGGTTTAAAAAAAGACTTTCACTCTGTTTCTAAAATAAACAGACACTTGCATTCCTCTTCCAACCAGGCTTTCGGAACATGAAAACATAAAAAATTCATTCTGCAGTCAAAAATCACACAGACACTTCTCACTCAACGATCAGACATTTACAACAGTCTCTCTTCTTGTTTTGGCCGGCTCTATTTTTGGATCCATGACCTTTCAGGGAATTCGTAGTTTTATCTAAATAATTCCTCACATAACTAATTCCTGAGGATTCCACCCTGCTTTAATCATTTTTTCAATTAGCTTCTTTTGTTTTTCCGCCAGGTGGCGGGTAAGCGACCCTTCTGGTCCCCACTCGAGTTTACTTGTTTTCATGGCCATTCCTGGGTAGGACTGGTATCGTTAGGAATCTACTCTCAGAGGTCCGCTTTCTTTCTAGCGCGACTTGTAGTAAACTGTCTCTTGGCTACTGTCAGGTCACAAGTTCTGCTGTTACACAAACTTATACAATTCTTAAAAACGCGTTTAAGCAATTCCCGCAGTGCTCTACGTATCCTTAACGACTACCTACCACCGCTCAGCCTGTTGGTCCGACCCTGTTCACAGGTTTGGATTCCGTTAGCCGCTGTACACCGCTTGGTTCTACCCCGGGGTATTTCAAATTTCACTACTGGGTCCGGAAGATGTCTCTCGGTATCACGATCCCACGGTCTAAGTGTGTTCCCTACGCCTACTTGGTTCCTGGCCGTCACGTGGGACAAAAGTCCTCTTAATTCAGGCTCAGGCTAGGCGTTTGAGATATTAGACCGTCTCCTCATGTCGATCAACCAGCTTCCACCTTCCGCACCCTTTATTGTTTTTTATACTCACCCGGGTTTTTTTTTCCAAGGGCGTCCAGCGACTCCGGGAAATCCTGCCGACTACGCCATTGTTAGCGTTAGTGTTTTCTTAGAAGAATCACTCAACACTCAGGGTCGGTTCCAATGCTGAAGCAGCTTTTATTACGCTCAGCGGGAAGGAAAAACTCAGGACCGTATCCAGGTTTCTCTTCACAGAACAAAGGATTACATGCACCTTTATATGTTTCACAACAGTTACAAAACAGTTTACTACAGCTACACAGCCCATCACGGCTGGACACAAGCCAATCACAATGATTATAGATTACATATAGGTTATTTTAACCCAATAGAATTCCCCTTATGTCTCAGGAACCATGTGTTCGTCTTTTGTCAGCTTGGGCTGATTGATATAGGTTCTCTCACTAGTTCTTTCTTCTTGGAGAAATAATTGGTTTCTAACCTTGTTTACAGGAGATGGGTTCTCTTATCTCTTTCTTCCTGGGGAATTAATTGGTTTATGGCCTTGAATATGGGAGATGGGTTCTCTCCTCATTATTCTTATCCTGCATCCAAGGCATTCCTATAGTGGGCCTCACAGGGTTATTGCTCGGTCATTGAACATTCAACAGTTCACAGCTTGACTACCTGATTTCCCATCATGCCTGGGCAGCCATTTTATGTGTGGCCACTTAAGCTTATGTGAGTTCTAAATATCCAGCAGGTGCCTAATGCCTAAGTCTATATATATCTTTCGACTCTCTACAACACATGGCAAAAGCAAAATACTGCGGATGCTGGGAACCTGAAATAAAAAACAGAAACTGCTGGAAAGGCTCAGCGGGTCAGGCAGCACCTGTGGAGAGAGAAACAGAGTCAACGTTTCGGGTCTCTGACCCTTTCGTCAGAACTCCTAAATGTTCGAAATTTAACAGGTTCTTAAGGAAGTGCAGGGGGGCAATGAAAGGGGGAGGGGAGAAAAGAACAAAAGGGAAGGACATAAGAAATAGGAGCAGGATTCGGCCATTCGGCCCCTCAAGCCTGCTCCGCCATTTAATAAGATCATGGCTGATCTGATCATGGACTCAGGTCCACGTCCCTGCCCGCTCTCCATAACCCTTAACTCCTTTATCGCTCAAAAATCTGTCTATCTCCACCTTAAATATATTCAATGTCCCAGCCTCCACAGCTCTCTGGGACAGAGAATTCCATAGATTTACAACCCTCTGAGAGAAGAAATTCCTCCTCATCTCAGTTTTAAATGGGCGGCCCCTTATTGAGACTATGCCCCCTAGTTTTAGTTTCCCCTATGAGTGGAAATATCCGCTCTGCATCCACCTTGTCGAGCCCCCTCATTATCTTATGTGTTTCGATAAGATCACCTCTCATTCTTCTGAACTCCAATGTGTAGAGGCCCAAACTACTCAATCTATCCTCGTAAGTCAACGACCCTCAGCTCCGGAATCAACCTAGTGAACCTTCTCTGAACAGCCTCACATGCAAGTATATCCTTCCTTAAATACGGAGACCAAAACTGTACGCAGTACTCCAGGTGTGGCCTCACCAATACCCTGTGCAGTCTGCGATTGGGTGGAAGGCAGGAGAGATTTGAGAGACGAAAGGGATGATGGGCCTAATTGAGATGGTAATGGCACAAGTTAGGAAACAAAAGATGAGTCTAGATGGGATGTGAATGGTGGAATAATTACCATGGGAAACAGAGAAAATAATAAAAATGAAAAGGGGGGGTGTTTGTAAAAAGAAAAGGGAGGAAAAGGAAACTTAGTAAAAGGGGGCAATAAAATAAAATACAGTTAAACATAAACTGGCACATGGGCAGGAAAGAGAGGAACAGTAAAGCCTATAAATAAGTTTGGAACTCTCATTCTCTCCAAGGCCAGATTAAAGTGCCAAAATGAGTTTTTGCAGTGACTGATTGAATTAACTGAGGCTGGAATCACATCAGGGCAAAATCACAAGAGGCCGATCCAGGGATAAATTGGCTATAACTATTGCCAAGGAGCAGGGATGCATCAAATAAATTGTTTACATTATTCTTCTGAAATGGAGACAAGAAGAATTCAGGGTCTGATTGCTTTGGTTCAGTACTAATAGCATGTGAGGCAGATCGGCAATGAGTCACGGCCAATCTCGGAGAATTAAATATCTCCAAGGGTTATCCAAAGGCCAAATGGAATACATTCCCGAGTGCTTAAGGAAATGAAGGGCAATTTAAGAACATAAGAACAGAAGGATTAGGAGCGGGAATCGGCCCTATGGTCCCTCGAGCCTGCTCCCCCATTCAATAAGATCATGGCTAATCATCAACCTCAACTCCACTTTCCCGCCCGATCCCTTGATTCCCCTAGACTCCAAAAATATATCGATCTCAGCCTTAAATATATTCAGAGACTCAGCATCCACAGCCCTCTGGGGCAGAGAATTCCAAATATTCACCACCTTCTGAGAGAAGAAATTCTTCCTCATCCCAGTCCTAAATGGCCGACCCCTTCTCCAGAGACTGTTCTGGACTCTCCAGCCAGGGGAAACAACCTCTCAGCATCTACCCTGTCAATCCCTCATAGATTCTTGTGTTTAACAGGTTTCTGATAAATGCTGCTCACAAGAGCAGTGGGTAGGCTGGGGACTGGGCCTGGCACTGATAGGGACTGAGCCTGGGACTGAGGACTGGGGACTGGGAGTGGGGACTGGGCTTGGGATTGGGAGTGAGCCTTTTTTTCATTTATTCATGGGCATCGCTGGCATTTATTGTCCATCCCTAGTCCCCTCTTGAGAAGGTGGTGGTGAGCTGTCTTCTTGAACCGCTGCAGTCCGTGTGGTGAAGGTGCTCCCACAGCGCTGTTAGGGAGGGAGTTCCAGGATTCTGACCCAGCGACGATGAAGGAACGGCCAATATATTTCCAAGTCAGGATGGTGTGTGACTCGGAGGGGAACGTGATGGGAGTGGTGTTCTCATGCGCCTGCTGCCCTTGTCCTTCCAGGTGGTAGAGGTTGCAGGTTTGGGAGGTGCTGCCGAAGAAGCCTTGGCGAGTTGCTGCAGTGCATCTTGTAGATGGTGCACACTGCAGCCACGGTGCGCCGGTGGTGGAGGGAGTGAATGTTTGAGGTGGTGGATGGAGTGTCGATCAAGCGGGCTGCTTTGTCCTGGATGGTGTCGAGATTCTGGAGTGCTGTTGGAGCTGCACTCATCTGGACCTGAGCCTACACAAATCTGTCTGATGTCCCAATACTCTCTCAGAGTTGGCAATGTGTTTATTGATAGGGCATCCATTGTGGAGTGAAGAGCAGGAGCCCAGGTTCGATTGCTGAGCTGGCTAATCTCAGCCAAGCCAACACGAGGCTGCCTCTCGGCTAGGGAGGCTAACATTTAGTCTGTGCATCCCCTCCCCTACCCTTGCTCCTGATTGTTACCACAGGGCCATGAGGATCGACTCAAGATAACAGGCCCATGTGTAATACGGTCCTAGTGGACAATATGACTCGAGCTCCTTATCTTGGCCGAAAGCTATATGTATTTTTTTCTTATTCGTTCACGGGATCGCTGGCAAGACCGGCATTTATTGCCCATCCCGAACCGCCCTTGAGAAGGTGGTGGTGAGCCGCCTTCTTGAACCGCTGCAGTCCGTGTGGTGAAGGTACTCCCATAATGCTGAATTTGTGTCAGCGGTTTGGTACAACTGAGTGGCTCGCTCGGCCACTTCAGAGGGCAGTTAAGAGTCAACCACATTTGTGTGGGTCTGGGGTCACATATAGGGCCAGACCGGGTAAGAACGGCAGATTTCCTTCACTAAAGGATATTAGTGAACCAGCTGGGTTTTTCTGACAATCCGGTAGTTTTATGTTCACCATTACTGAGACAAGCTTTTTAATTCCAGATTGATTTAATTAACGAAACTTAAATTCCCTCAGCTGCTGTGGTGGGATTTGAACTCGCGTCTCGAGGTAACCAGTCCAGTAACATCACCAATATGCTACCGTATCCCTATAAAGGGTAGTTCCGGGGTCTCGTGCTTCCAGAGGGGAGTCTCCATTCTAAGGGAGCGCCAATCGGAGAATCGGGATTGCAGTGTTGTAGTCCAAGAGGACAATGTTGAGAAATCATCAGGAACAGGAAACCCGGTCAATCAACAACCTGTTAATGTACACTAATCTTATCATCATATCATCATAGGCAGTCCCTCAAAATCGAGGAAGACTTGCTTCCACTCTAAAAGTGAGTTCTCAGGTGGCTGTACAGTCCAATGCGGGAATTACAGTCTCTGTCACAGGTGGGACAGATAGTCGTTGAGGGAAAGGGTGGGTGGGGAGTCTGGTTTGCTGCACGCTCCTTCCGCTGCCTGCGCTTGATTTCTGCATGCTCCTGGCAATGAGACTCGAGGTGCTCAGCGCCCGCCCAGTTGCACTTCCTCCACTTCGGGCCAGGGACTCCCAGGTGTCAGTGGGGATGTTGCACTTTATCAAGGAGGCTTTGAGGGTGTCCTTGTAACATTTCCTCTGCCCACCTGGGGCTCGCCTGCCGAGTAGGAGTTCCGAGTCGAGCGCTTGCTTTGGGAATCTTGTGTCGGGCATGCGAACAATGTGGCCCACCCAACGGGGCTGGTCGAGTGTGGTCAGTGCTTCGATGCTGAGGATGTTGGATTGATCGAGAACACTGACGTTGGTGCGTCTATCTTATACTGAAGCCAGCCCTCACATAACAGGGCCTGAGTATCCCAGGCCTTTCCCAGCAATGTCCTGTGTCGGTGGTTTTACATGTAGAGCAACAGCAACATGCCTTTATATTGTGCTTTTGGTAAGATATCCCAAGGCGCTTCACAGGAGTGTTATCAAAAACACACTGACATCGAGCTAAATGGGTGGATAGAGTCTGTGATAGGGGAGAGTGTACATGGGCTGTGGGAGGGGAATCAATGGGTGGGTAGGGTCAGTGATAGGGGAGAGTGTACATGGGCTGTGGGAGGAGATTAAATGGGTGGGTAGAGTCTGTGATAGGGGAGAGTGTACATGGGCTGTGGCAGGGGAATCAATGGGTGGGTAGGGTCAGTGATAGGGGAGAGTGTACATGGGCTGTGGGAGGAGATTAAATGGGTGGGTAGAGTCTGTGATAGGGGAGAGTGTACAAGGGCTGTGGGAGGGGAATCAATGGGTGGGTAGGGTCTGTGATAGGGGAGAGTATACACGGGCTGTGGGAGGGGAATCAATGGTTGGGTAGGGTCTGTGATAGGGGAGAGTATACACGGGCTGTGGGAGGAGATTAAATGGGTGGGTAGAGTCTGTGATAGGGGAGAGTATACACGGGCTGTGGGAGGGGAATCAATGGGTGGGTAGAGTCTGTGATAGGGGAGAGTATACACGGGCTGTGGGAGGGGAATCAATGGGTGGGTAGAGTCTGTGATAGGGGAGAGTATACACGGGCTGTGGGAGGGGAATCAATGTGTGGGTAGAGTCTGTGATAGGGGAGAATGTACATGGGCTGTGGGAGGGGAATCAATGGGTGGGTAGAGTCTGTGATAGGGGAGAGTATACACGGGCTGTGGGAGGGGAATCAATGGGTGGGTAGAATCCGTGATAGGGGAGAGTGTACATGGGCTGTGGGAATCTGTCTGATGGGCCTCAGTCTCTGCTTGCTTGTGTGTGTGTCCTTTCCTGAAGCTGCAGAAAATTGAAATTAGAGCCAGTAATTTGATGTCAGACCTTGACTGTGTCAGAGAACATGGGATATTTTTGTAATGGATTCATCCTACCGTTGCACGCCATGACTTTCGTAGGTACATAAGAACATAAGAACATAAGGTGTAACTAAAACAGCTGCCTCACTGACATTTTATCCGTTATTGGAAATTCCTGACTATGACATTAATGAGTATATCTAACCGAGGTCATGTTGCAGCAACTAGACAGGCATGTGAACAGCAAACGCAAGTACTGTACAGGAAGGAGACATTTAAAAACGCATCCAGTCTATCCAACCCAGTCAGAATTTTATACGTTTCAATGAGATCTCCTCTCATTCTTCTAAACTCTAGTGAAAACAGGCCGAGTCGACCCAATCTCTCCTCATACGACAGTCCTGCCATCCCAGGAATCAGTCTGGTGAACCTTCGCTGCACTCCCTCTATGGCAAGTATATCCTTTCTTAGGTAAGGAGACCAAAACTGCACACAATACTCCAGGTGCGGTCTCACCAAGGCACTGTATAACTGTAGTAAGACATCCTTGCTCCTATACTCAAATCCTCTTGCAATGAAGGCCAACATACCATTTGCCTTCCTAACTGCTTACTGCACCTGCAGATTTGCTTTCAATGACTGGTGTACAAGAACACCCAGGTCCCTCTGTACATCGGCATTTCCCAAGCCACCACCATTTAAATAATACTTTGTCCTTATGTTTTTCCTACCAAAGTGGATAACTTCATATTTATCCATGTTACACTGCATCTGCCATGTGTTTACCCACTCGCTCAATCGATCTAAATCGCCTTCGGATGTCAAGGCCTTGGAGAGGGTGCAGAGGAGATTTACCGGAATGGTACCAGGGATATGGGACTTCTAGTTATGTGAATCTGAGATTGTTCTTCTTCGAGCAAAGAAGGTTAAGGGGACATAGAGGTGTTCAAAAATCATGAAGGGCTTTAATAGAGTAGAGAGGGAGAACCCAGTATCCAGTGGCAGGAGGGTGGGTAACCAGAGGATACAGATTCAAGATAATTGGCAAAAGAAGCAGAGCGGGAGATAAGGAGAAATTGTTTTAAACAGCATGTTGTGATCTGGAATAGGGCGGGAGAAGCAGATTTAATAGTAACCTTCCAAAGGGTATTGGGAAGGAAAAGACTTGCAGGGTTATGAGGAGAGGAACTGATTGGACAGCTCTTTCAAAGATGTAGCAGAGACTTACATTTATATGGTACCTTTCACAGCCACCAGACGTCTCAAAAGCACATTACAGCCAATTAAGTACTGTTGGAGTGTAGTCACTGTTGTAATGTGGGGAACCCAGCAGCCAATTTGCACACAGCAAGCTCCCACAAACAGCAATGTGATAATGGCCAGATAATCTGTTTTTTGTTATGTTGATTGAGGATCAGGACACTGGGGCTAATTCCACTGCTCTTCTTCGAAACAATGCCATGGGACATTTTATGTCCACTGGAGAGAACAGACAGGGCCTCGGTTTAACGTCTCATCCGAAAGGCAGCATCTCCGACAGTGCAGCACTCCCTCGGGAGTGTTAGCATAGATATTTGTGCTCAAGTTCCTGGAGTGGGACTTGAACCCACAACCTTCTGACTTAGAGGTGAGAATGCTACCCACTGAGCCACAGCTGACACTGAGCACAACAAACACATTGCAGTATTAGCACAGTGCGACATGGACACAGTGATAAGTTAACCATCTGTTACCAGGTCCAAAAGCCGGACAGAGATGAGAGTGAGGTCTGAATTCTAATGCCTGCTTTGCAAACCTCAATAATTAATGCATCCACATTGCCAGAACACAGAAACGGGAAACTCTGCTCCTGCTTTAAGGCAGGCAGAGCTTTGATGTTCAATTTTCATTATTAGAAATTCACAGAGGGCCTGCTTAACAATTAGACTGAGCAGGTGGTTGTTAAATCCCTCCTTACTGTAATGTCTTTGCTTCCTGGGTTCTTCGGTTAAGAATTCATAGCAAAATATTGCTATTAAGAACTTGTTGGTTTATTAGCAAAGGTTTAACAATCACACTATACATTACCGGCTCACAACCACCTGCCTCATCATGGAGTCCCTGAATCCAACTGGCTGGGGTTTTATTGAGTCTTGTGAACATCACGCGACTGGCTAAGCCACTCACAATGCAACAGCTCTGCAACTATCTTTGTAAAACATAAAATCAAGCGCCCCCTTATTAAAGGGGCACCAGGACTAACAAATTAACAAATTAAACTTTGGAACATTAAATCAATCAAATTAAAATTTGGTTGCCGGGGGTGATGATGCACTCCAGTCCCTCTGGCGCCCACCTCTCGCGGAAGGCTGCGAGCATACCGGTGGACACTGCGTGCTCCATCTCCAGGGACACCCTGGCTCGGATGTAACTGCAGAAGAGAGGCAGGCAGTCGGGCTGAACGACCCCCTCGACAGCCCGCTGCCTGGATCGGCTGATGGCCCCCTTGGCCATGACCAGGAGCAGTCCTAAGAGGAGGCCCTTGGACCTACCCGCTCCCCTCCACACAGGGCACCCAAAGATCAGGAGTGTGGGGCTGAAGTGCAGCCACAATTTCAGGAGCAGCCCCTTTAAATAATGGAACAGGGGCTGCAACCTCGTACATTCCATAAAAACATGGAACACGGACTCCTCCAGACCGCAGAAATTGCAGGCGGCCTGGGAGCCCGTGAACCGGCTTAAAAATGTATTGCACGGGACTGCTCCATGCACCACCCTCCAGGACAAGACCCCGATAACAACAGCTCTACAACTCTTTTTGGGGGCAAACATAAACATTAAATCAAGTGCCCCCCGATCTGGGGGACACGCTAAACATTCTTCAGGCCCTTTTTGTATTTTTTGGGGGGTTTTTTGTATTTTTTGGGAGGTTTTTTTTGTGGTTTTTTTTAGGCTTTAAAATCATAAATTTTACAAGTGCCCCCTATAAAAGGGGAGGGGGACACTAAAACCCGGCAATTAAAACAAATTAAACTTTAAAACATATAAAATCAAATTAAAATTTGGTTGCCGGGGGTGATGATGCACTCCAGTCCCTCCGGCGCCCACCTCTCGCGGAAGGCCGCGAGCGTACCGGTGGACACTGCGAGCTCCCAACAGCTCTACAACTCTTTTTGTGGAGTACAAAATAACATTAGATCGAGTGCTCCCCAATCTGGGGGACCACTCCAGACACTTATAACAGCCCTCTTTTTTTTTTTTTGGTGATTTTTGTGTTGTTTTTTTGGGGGGGTTTTTTGGGCACTAAAATCATAGTTTTTTTCCAAGTGCCCCCTATAAAATGGGAGGGGGACACTAAAACCGGCATTTAAAATAAATTAAACTTTAAAACAAATAAAATCAAATTAAAATTTGGTTGCCGGGGGTGATGATGCACTCCAGTCCCTCCAGTGCCCACCTCTTGCGGAAGGCCGCGAGCGTACCGGTGGACACCGCGAGCTCCCAACAGCTCTACAAACCTGTGAGCATACTCACAGGTGCATGCATTACACGAACGATGCTCAACATTGATGGAAGTGATTACACACGCCGGGAAACTGTGGACCCCAGCTCATGATATTATAAGGATGCTCAATGCTGGATGTGTGTGATTGAAGCATCCTCCCTGCACTCACAGGAACTCCCCAAGTGGACAATCTCCCCTTGTATCATCATCATCATAGGCAGTCCCTCGTATCGAGGGTGACTTGCTTCCACGCCAAAAAGGGATGAGTTCACAGGTGTTTCAATGAAGGACCTAATATTCCAGGTCCCGAACTACATGTTGAAGGGTGGAAGATGTCTGCGTGGATTTTTTTAACATGTGGTGGCCATTGCACACCAGCCAGCACACGGGCTTGACAGAGCGAGGTCTTGGTCTGTCAAAGGTTAACCAAGATGACAGGAGACGAGCTCTTCTGCATGGACCTCGTGTGCACACATATCGCAGTGTGGGCTGGTCCCGTGCTGCCCCTGGGCCCCTGGCCCCGAACTCACGCCTCCTCTGGGCCCCGATCACATCCCTCCACAGTCTCTCACTGTTCCTGCTCTATCTGCCCACGCTCCAATCACCGACCTGGCCCTTGATGACGTCACACTCTTCGCTGCCTTCGCCCTCCTGCACCAGCTCGCACTGCTCCCTGAAGCAGCATGCCTCCACTCTGCTCCCAGGCTGCTTGCCACTCCTTTTATGGCTCTGACCTGCCGCTGGTGTTCTCATGCAAGTTGGGTCCTCCACTTGTATACCTCACGTAAGAAGAGAGAAATCAGCATACCAAGATTTAAAAATGGTTTCGTTCTTTCTTTCTTCCCTTCACTCCCATGATGCCATCAATGGTTGAATAGCCTATCCAAGCTGATTGTCTAAGGCAGAAAAGAAAGTAAGGAAGCTTTCATGCTTTCTCGGGCAGCTTAATTGCAGGACTTTACTTTGGTTCAGTGGAAAGAAGGAACTTACATTTCTGTAGTGCCTGTCGCAACATTAGGATGTCCCAAATTGCCGTATGGCACCTCCGACAGGGCAGCACTCCTTCAGTACTGCACCGGAGGTGTCAGCCTGACGGAATGACCCACTAAATCTCAGTCCCCTGCTCTTCCGTCAGCTAAAACGTAGAAAATGACCAAATGTAAACCCGAAACTACTTTCACCATGTTGGGTCCCGACCCATGAAACCAAAGATCGAAAAAAAAGACAGACTTGCATTTCTCCAGCACCTTTCAGAACCAACAGGGTGCCCCCAAAGCGCTTTACAGCCAATCGGGTCTTTTTTGAACAAAGTGGTTATCTGCACGAACACCTTGGTGTCCTTCTGCTCCTGCGCGGGCTGTCCCCTGAGATCGGGCATGCTCAGTACCCCAACAGTTACCCTGTCCCCGAGGCCGGGCATGCCCAGTACCCCCACAGTTACCCTGTCCCCGAGATCAGGCGTGTCCAGTACCCCCACAGTTACCCTGTCCCCCGAGATCGGGCGTGCCCAGTACCCCCACAGTTGCTCCGTCCCCCAAGGCCGGGCGTGCCCAGTACCCCCACTGTAACCCTGTCCTCTGAGGCCGTGCGTGCCCAGTACCCCCACAGTTACCCTGTCCCCGAGGCCGGGCATGCTCAGTACACCACGGTTGCCCTGTCCCCAAGGCCGGGCGTGCCCAGTATCCCCACTGTCACCCTGTACCCCAAGGCCGGGCGTGCCCAGTACTCGTATAGTTGCCCTGTCCCCGAGGCTGGGCGTGCCCAGTACTCCCACAGTTGCTCCATCCCCCGAGGCTGGGTGTGCTCAGTACCCTAAAGTTGCCCTATCCCCAAGGCCGGGCGTGCCCAGTACCCCCACAGTTACCCTGTCCCCCGAGGCCGGGTGTGCCCAGTACCCCCACAGTCACCCTGTCCCCCGAGTCCGGGCATGCCCAGTACCCCCACAGTTACCCTGTCCCCCGAGGCCGGGCATGCCCAGTACCCCCATAGCTACCCTGTCCCCCGAGGTAGGGCGTGCCCAGTACCTCCACAGTTACCCTGTCCCCCGAGGCCGGGCGTGCCCAGTACCCCCACAGTTACCCTGTCCCCCGAGGCCGGGCGTGCCCAGTACCCACGGTTACAAACTGCAGTGCAGCATAGGCCACGCTGTGTTCAGCCCTGTGGGATTAGGCCCATCACTGGATCCATGCTGGCCGGGGGAGGAGAGAGAATCGGAGAGAGGGAGAAAGGGAATCGCAGGGAGATGGAATCAGGGCGATCGAGATGGGGGGAAGCGGAGGGGGACAGAGAGAGGGGAGTGAAGGGGCGGGGAAAGAAGAGAGAGAGGGGAGGGGGGAGAGGAGGTCAGGATCTTGGGGGGACGAGGTCAGGAACTGGGGGGGAGGAGGAGAAAGGTCAGGAACTGGGGGGAGAGGAGGTCAGGAACTGGGGGAGCGAAGGTCAGGAACTGGGGGGAGAGGAGGTCAGGAACTGGGGGAGTGAAGGTCAGGAATTCGGCGAGGCGAGGAGATCAGGAACTGGGGGCGAGGAGTAGAGAGAAGGTCAGGAACTCAGGAGGGGAGGAGGGAGGATGTCAGCAGGGTGGTGCGGAGGATGTATGGAGAATGGAGAGCACAGTAGGGATGGGAAAAGAGCATAATCCAGGCCTTAAGCAGGTGGGTTGAGAGCGAGAATGTGATCCAGATGGTAAGGCGGATTATGTTCTTCCAACCCCACTCCTTTACACCCGCACCACGATCTCCCTCTCCTCCCCCTACACCCGGTTGATCTCTTGGAAAGCTCAGTTGAGTGACATCATTGGATTGGATGAAATCCAGAAGTCACGACCCTGTCACTATTCATCATCAACATCATCATCATCATAGGTAGTCCCTCGGAATCGAGGAAGACTTGTTTCCACTCTTAAAATGAGTCCTTAGGTGGCTAAATAGTCCAATATGAGAGCCACAGTCCCTGTCACAGGTGGGACAGATAGTTGTTGAGGGAAAGGGTGGGTGGGACAGGTTTGCCGCACACTCTTTCCGCTGCCTGCATTTGGTTTCTGCATGCTCTCGATGATGAGACTCGCTATTCACTTCATACCCAATAAACATGTTAACAATCCGTGACCCACACACAATGCCCCATCTATGGGTGGCGGAGGGGGCAGGGGGAGGTCAGGAACTTGTTGCTGAGGGAGAAGATCATGAATCCAGAGAGGAAAGAAGATCAGGAATTTGTGCAGTGGGAGAAGTTCAGGAACCTGGGATGGGAGGGAGAAGATCAGGAACTTGGGCCGGATAGGGGTTAGGTCAGGAAGCTGGGGCGGTGGGGGCAGGAAGCTATTTGGGGGGGGGGGGTTGGGAGAAGATCTTAATCACGAGGGTGGGCCCAGTCCGTTCCAAGTGAGCTCTGTTCGGTTTGAAGTCGGTAGTCACAATGGCTCGAATTACACTTTGCAAAGTAACTGATTACGTAGGCAGGGCGGTTCCAGTTACACATTCCAGAGAAACTGCTGGGTGTGTCTTGCCCTCCAAGGGGACCAAACAGCAATCAGAACTTGTCATCCAAGGGAACCAATCAGACTTTAGGTGTTGCGAATAAATACATACGTCCTTTTCTGGTGTAGTCACTGTTGTCACGTGACAACCAATTTGCTTACAGCAAGGTCCCACAAACAGCAATGCAATAATACAACAACCAGATAATCTGTTTTTTTAAAGATGTTGATTGAGGGATAAATATTGGCCCCAGGACACCAGGGGATAAATCCCCTGCTCTTCTTCAAAATAGTGCCAAGGGATTTTTACTTTTACCTGAGAGGGCTTTGGCTTCGAGTGTCAGCCCGGATTTGGTGGTCGAGTCTCTGGAGTGGGACTGAGTGAAGACAAATGTAGGTCCCTTGCAGACAGAATCAGGTGAATTTATAATGGGGAGCAAAGAAATGGCAGACCAATTGAACAAATACTTTGGTTCTATCTTCACTAAGGAAGACACAAATAACCTTCTGGAAATACTAGGGGACTGAGGGTCTAGTGAGAAGGAGGAACTGAAGGAAATCCTTATTAGTCAGGAAATTGTGTTAGGGAAATTGATGGGATTGAAGGCCAATAAATCCCCAAGGCCTGATAGTCTCCATCCCAGAGTACTTAAAGAAGTGACATCCTAGAAATAGTGGATGCATTGGTGGTCATTTTCCAACATTCTATAGACTCTGGATCATTTCCTATGGATTGGAGGGTAGCTAATGTAACCCCACTTTTTAAAAAAGGAGGGAGAGCGAAAACAGGGAATTATAGACCGGTTAGCCTGACATCAGTAGTGGGGAAAGTGTTGGAATCAATTATTAAAGATGTAATATCAGCGCATTTGGAAAGCAGTGACAGGATTGGTCCAAGTCAGCATGGATTTATGAAAGGGAAATCATGCTTGACAAATCTTCGAGAATTTTTTGAGGATGTAACTAGTAGAGTGGACAAGGGAGAACCAGTGGATGTGGTGTATTTGGACTTTCAAAAGGCTTTTGACAAGGTCCCACACAAGAGATTAGTGTGCAAAATTAAAGCACATGGTATTGGGGGTAATGTACTGACGTGGATAGAGAACTGGTTGGCAGACAGGAAGCAAAGAGTAGGAATAAACGGGTCCTTTTCAGAATGGCAGGCAGTGACAAGTGGGGTATCGCAAGGTTCAGTGCTGGGACCCAAGCTATTTACAATATACATTAATGATTTAGACAAAGGAATTGAGTGTAATATCTCCAAGTTTGCAGATGACACTAAGCTGGGTGGCAGTGTGAGTTGTGAGAGGATGCTAGGAGGCTGCAGGGTGACTTGGACAGGTTAGGTGAGTGGGAAAATGCATGGCAGATGCAGTATAATGTGGATAAATGTGAGGTTATCCACCTTGGTGGCAAAAACAGGAAGGCAGAATATTATCTGAATGGTGACAGATTCGGAAAAGGGGAGGTGCAATGAGACCTGGGTGTCATGGTACATCAGTCATTGAAAGTTGGCATGCAGGTACAGCAGGTGGTGAAGAAGGCAAATGGCATGTTGGCCTTTATAGCAAGAGGATTAGAGTATCGGAGCAGGCAGGTCTTACTGCAGTTGTACAGGGCCTTGATGAGGCCACACCTTGAATATTGTGTACAGTTTTGGTCTCCTAATCTGAGAAAGGACATTCTTGTTATTGAAGGAGTGCAGCGAAGGTTCACCAGACTGATTCCCAAGATGGCATATGAAGAAAGACTGAATCGACTAGGCTTATATTTACTGGAATTTAGAAGAATAAGAGGGGCATATAGAAGCATATAATATTCTGACGGGATTGGATAGGTTAGATGCCGGAGGAATGTTCCCGATGTTGGGGAAGTCCAGAACCAGGGGTCACAGTCTAAGGATAAGAGGTAAGCCATTTCGGACCGAGATGAGGAGAAACTTCTTCACTCAGAGAATTGCGAACCTGTGGAATTCTCTACCACAGAAAGTTGTTGAGGCCAGTTTGTTAGATATATTCAAAAAGGAGTTAGATGTAGCCCTTACGGCTAAAGGGACCAAGGGGTAAGGAAAGAAAGCAGGAATGGGGTACTGAAGTTGCATAACAGGCATGATCATATTGAATGGTGATGCAGGCTCGAAGGGCCGAATGGCCTACTCCTGCACCTATTTTCTATGTTTTTATGTTTCTATGAACCCACCATCTTCCTGACCCAAAGTGAAAGTGCTGCCCACTGAGCCACGGTTGGCAAACCCAAGTGTGAATTTAGGCAGTGAATGTGTGCAGGCTATCCGACTGTGGAGGGCACCACACACCACTCCAATCCTGTCCACATCCATAATCTACACACACACACATACACACATTCACTCACAAACACACACATTCACTCACAAACACACACACACACTCACAAATACACAGACACACACACACAGATATAAACACTCACAAACACACACACACAAACACACAGACACACACGCACACACGTGCACAAGCACACACACACCCACACACGCACTCACACACACACACACACACACTCACATACACACAAACACACAGACACACGCACACACACATGCACACATACACGGGTGCACACGCACACACACACTCACACACGCGCATGCACACACTCACACACACACTCTCACACACACACACACTCTCTCACACAGACACACACATACATGCACACACACACACATACGCAGTCTCATACACACACACAGACACACACACTAACTCACAAATACACAGACATACAGATATAAACACTCACAAACACACACACACAAACACACAGACACACATGCACACACGTGCACACGCACACACACACTCACACACGCACATGCACACACTCACACACACACTCTCACACACACACACACTCTCTCACACAGACACACACATACATGCACACACACACACACACACAGATATAAACACTCTCAAACACACACAGACAAACACACAGACACACACACACACACTCACAAATACACAGACACACACACACAGATATAAACACTCACAAACACACACACACAAACACACAGACACACACGCACAGGCACACACACACGCAGACACTCACACACGCACACGCACACACACACACGCACACACTGTCACACACACACACACACACATACACACACACACTCTCACACACACACACATACACACACACACACTCACACTCACACTCACACACTCACACACACACTGTCCCACACACACTCAGACACATGCACAAACACACACACACACACTCACACACACATGCACACATTCACTCACACACACACAGACGCACAGACACACACTCACACACAGACACACACGCACACACACACACACAGACGCACAGACACACACTCACACACACACATGCAATTTCCAGAGGGGGACCCTGGGCGCCAGTCTAGAATGGGAACTCTGACCGAAATTCCCCTCCCTGGCCCAGGAGCGCCCATGCTACATGTTATGTCCAAAATGGTAGCTGAGCTGGAATCGGCTCCCACAGAGCTGGGAAGCAAATCCTGGGACTTACACAGATACTAAAGACAGAACTCTATCACCATCTGCAAACTGCAGAAGTGGATTTAATTTGAACTAACGTTACATTCCTCTGGGAAGGGGCCAGACATAATGATATACACAACTTTCAGGCTTATCTGGGAGAATCACAATCAAGTACATCTCTCCATAGCTGTATTGATTGATAATGTTCTTTGTGGAAAATTGAGTAATGCAGACTTTTCATATGTCCCCTAAGGACGCAGAATAATACATCTCTACAAAGTGATTTATTGACACTCGCAGCAGCAGTGAGGTAGTGAACTATGTCTGTAGCCCATCCATCATTGTATTCTTGATAAAGAGTGGGAGCAAAGAGAGAGTAATGAGAAATTCACCTCCCTCATAAAACGTCTTCCTCATGGTCAGCCTTCAGCACCTTCACATCGGTCTCGTCCTCGTCCTCGGAGGCTGGATTTTTGGCTTTGCTGATTTCAGGGCGGTAATGGTGGTCACAGGTCTGTGAGGAACACCACAAGACAGCTCGGGCAGGTACAGCAGGAGCGACGAGGTCGAGACGAAGGAGCGGCGAGAGATTGTAGAGCCATGTGATCGGGGTCCAGGGGAGGCGTGAGTTTGGGCCCAGAAGAGGCGACAGCCCAGAGGCAGCACGGGACAGCCCACACTGTGATATGTGTGCGCAGTAGGCCCTTGCAGCAGAGCTGGTCTCCAGTCATCTTGGTTAACCCTTGCCACTGGACCAAGACCTAGCTCTGTCAAGCCCGTGTGGTGGCTGGTGTGCAACGGCCACCCCATGTTAAAAAAATCCACGCATAGGCATCTTCAACATGTAGTTCGGGACCTGGAATATTAGGTCCTTCATCGAAACACCTGTGAACTCATCCCTTTTTGGCGTGGAAGCAAGTCATCCTCGTTTCGAGGGACCGCCTGTGATGATGGCACCTCTCTTGGGCGTTAGCGTGGAAACTCCCGAGCTAAAGGACCAGGTCGGGAGTGCTCAGAGTGATCTGAGACATCAGGGATGTTCAAGAGAGCAGTATTTGAGGAGCGCAGACATCCCGTCAACAATCTGTCGATATCCCTTTGTAATTTTATGCTTTCATCCACACTGCCTACACTGCCGCCTAGCTTTGTGTCATCGGCAAATGTGGAGCAGAACTGGACACAGTCTCACCAGAGCCCTGTACAATTTGATCGTGACTTATTCCAGGTCACATTCTGCTTGGTTTTGCAATGGTTGGATATATTGAACTTTGAGTCTACAAAAGATTGCTCAGTCTCTTTCAACCTCATTGTTTGCTATTTCAATACGAAAGCCTTGCATTTCTACAGCGCCGTTCACAACCTCAGGACATTCCAAAGCACTTTACAGCCAATGAAGTACTTTTGGAGTGTCGTTACTGTTGTAATGTGGGAAACACGGCAGCCAGTTTGCGCACAGCAAGCTCCCACAAACAGCAATGTGATAATGACAGGATCATCTTTTTTAGTGATGTCTGCGCTCTTCTAATGCTGCCCTCCTGAGCATCCCTGATTGTAATTGCTCAACCATTGGTGGCCGTATCTTCTGTTGCCTGGGCCCCAAGCTCTGAAATTCCCTGCCTAAACTCACGCCTCTCTTTCCTCCTTCAAGACGCTCCTTAAAATCTATCTCTTTGACCAAGTTTTTGGTCACCTGCGCTAATTTCTACTTATGTGGCTCGGTATCAAATTTTTATCGCTTAATACTCCTTTGAAGCGCCTTGGGACATTTCACTACATTAAAGGCGCTATATAATTACAAGTTGTTTTTGTTGTTGTTCTTGTTGGTTCAGGGGAAAATATTGGCCAGAACACCGGGGATAACTCCCCTGCTCTTCTCCAAAATGGTGCCACGGAATCTTTTGCATCCACCTGGGAAGGCAGATGGGGTTTAATGTTTCATCCGAAAGATGGTACCTCCGACAGTGCAGCGCTCCCTCAGTACTGCCCCTCCGACAGTGCAGCGCTCCCTCAGTACTGCCCCTCCGACAGTGCATCGCTCCCTCAGTACTGCCCCTCCGACAGTGCAGCGCTCCCTCAGTACTGCCCCTCCGACAGTGCATCGCTCCCTCAGTACTGCCCCTCCGACAGTGCAGCGCTCCCTCAGTACTGCCCCTCTGACAGTGCAGCGCTCCCTCAGTACTGCCCCTCCAACAGTGCGGCACTCCCTCAGTGCTGTCCCTCCGACAGTGCGGCGTTCCCTCAGTACTGCCCCTCTGACAGTGCGGCACTCCCTCAGTGCTGTCCCTCCAACAGCGCGGCGTTCCCTCAGTACTGCCCCTCTGACAGTGCGGCACTCCCTCAGTACTGCTCCTCCGACAGTGCGGCGCTCCCTCAGTACTGCCCTTCCGACAGTGCGGCGCTCCCTCAGCACTGCACTGGGAGTGTCAGCCGAGATTTTGTCCTCAAGTCACTGGAGTAGGACTTGAACCCACGACCTTCTGACTCTGAGCCTCAGCTGGCACCTATGATGGAGCGCGAGTGTTGTCCATTCGTCCTTCCTGTGAGCAGAGCTTTTCCCTTCTCGGTCGTACATCGTGTCTGCCATTGTTTGGCTCACGGACACCATTTGTTCAGCTCATGCTGCACTTTCTGGGCTGCCTCCTTGAGTTCCTGAGTCAATCCAACCTTGTGATTGTTGGTGATCAGCGGACAGAGGATTGGTAGTTTGGCTGGCTTTGTGTCCTTCTGCCCTCGCTCATATTCTGGTGTTGTTTATAACGGTGCAGCAACATTTTGATAGGAGCGTACTCAGCAACTGGGAAAACGTCTCAATGTATCGGAGATAGCAGTGTAATTAGCCTTATAATTAACTACAATGAAGGTTTATTCTAATATCGTTATTAATAAATATCTAGCACAGCATAATAGTATTAGAATAGGAGACAGTCACAAACCTAGAAACAGGAGGAGGCCATTCAGCCCCTCCAGCCTGTTCCGTAATTCATGGCTGATCTGTACCTTCACCTCGGGGACACGTGCTCATATGCAGCCTGGACTAATTGAGCCAGCAGCTCCTCTGTGCGATGAGGTGGATCGGATGGCAAAGTATGTTCCAATGCTGTTGTCATCCTCCCCCTGTGGGACCTGGGCTAGAAAACCAGTGCAGATTGATGGGTGGAGGCTTCCTCGCTTTAATGGGCATTGAGTAGCCGCACATTAGAAAGATCTCTCTTCGTAAGCTCATCCCACATCTGCCTCCTCCTTCTCAGGCAGTCCCCCGGAGCCGAGGAAGACTTGCTTCCACACCACAATGCGATCTCGGGTGACAGATGAGACCAATGCGGGCCAGGTCCCGAACGTCAGTTTAAAGGGTGGAAGATGTCTGTGCGTGAATTCTTTTAACGTGGGGTGGACATTGCACACCAGCCACCACACGGGCTTTACAGAGCTAGGTCTTGGTCCAATGGCAAGGGGATCCAAGACGACTGGAGACCAGGCTCTGCTGCATGGGCCGAGCACGCACACATACACACACCAACACCACACACACATACACCAACACCACACACACATACACCAACACCACACGCACACACAGCAACACCACACACACACACACACACCAACACCACACACACAGCAACACCACACACACACACACACAGCAACACCACACACACACACACAGCAACACCACACACACACACACACCAACACCACACACACATACACCAACACCACACACACATACACCAACACCACACACATACACACACCAACACCACACACATACACACACCAACATCACACACACATACACCAACACCACACACATACACAGCAACACCACACACATACACACACCAACACCACACACACATACACCAATACCACACACATACACAGCAACACCACACACACACACACACAGCAACACCACACACACACAGCAACACATACACACACACATACACCAACACCACACATACACACACACCAACACCACACACACATACACCAACACCACACACACACACAGCAACACCACACACACATACACCAACACCACACACACACACAGCAACACCACACACACACACCAACACCACACACACACACACACACCAACACCACACACACACACAGCAACACCACACACACACACAGCAACACCACACACACACACACAGCAACACCACACACACATACACCAACACCACATACACATACACCAACACCACACACACATACACCAACACCACACACACACACAGCAACACCACACACACATACACCAACACCACACACACACACACACCAACACCCCACACACACACACACAGCAACACCACACACACAGCAACACCACACACACACACACACCAACACCACACACACACATAGCAATACCACACACACTCATAGCAATACCACACACACACACAGCAACACCACACATACACACACCAACACCCCACACACATACACCAACACCACACACACACAGCAACACCACACATACACACACCAACACCACACACACACACCAATACCACACACACACACACACCAACACCACACACACACACAGCAACACCACACACACACACACACCAACACCACACACACATACACCAACACCACACACACATACACCAACACCACACACACATACACACACCAACACCACACACACATACACCAACACCACACACACACACATACACCAACACCACACACACACACACACACCAACACCACACACACACACAGCAACACCACACACACACACAGCAATACCACACACACACATAGCAATACCACACACACAGCAACACCACACACACACACAGCAACACCACACACACACACACACCAACACCACACACACACATAGCAATACCACACACACACATAGCAATACCACACACACACACAGCAACAACACACATACACACAGCAACACCACACACACATACACCAACACCACACACACACACAGCAACACCACACATACACACACCAACACCACACACACATACACCAACACCACACACACATACACCAACACCACACACACACACAGCAACACCACACACACACACACACACACAGCAACACCACACACACACACACACACACCAACACCACACACACACATAGCAATACCATACACACACATCATTATCAGTCCCTCGAAATCGAGGAAGACTTGCTTCTACTCTAAAAGAGAGTTCTCAGGTGACTAAACAGTCCAATATGGGAATTACAGTCTCTGTCACCTAAGAACTCGCTTTTAGAGTGGAAGCAAGTCTTCCTCGATTCCGAGTATTATGTATGTAACTATATAATACTTGCCACCAGAGGGCGCGACTGTTGGAGTCCTAATGGTCACCTGCACACACGTGCAGGGCTAGTATAAAAGGTTGGCTGCCATGTTGTTTAGGCACTCTGGAGTTGTAATAAAGAAGACTAAGGTCACACTAAGTTTAGCTCACAGTACTCAGCCTCATGGAGTTCTTCTAAACACAACAATTGGCGACGAGTAACAGAATACGAACCTTCACGCAACCATGGCTGCTGTTGGAATATTAAAGAGATTCGTAGAGGGTGATGATTGGGAAGCCTTCGTAGAGCATTTCAACCAGTACTTCGTGGCCAACGAGCTGGATGGAGACACGAAAGCGGCCAAGCGCACGGCGGTTCTCCTCACCGTCTGTGGGCCTAAAATATACGGCCTCATCAAAAAAATGCTCGCACCGACAAAAGCAACGGAGAAGGAATATACAGAGTTGTGCACGTTAGTTCGGGACCACCTCAAGCTGAAGGAGAGTATCCTCATGGCCAGGTATCGTTTTTACAAGCACCATCGCTCCGGGGGCCTGGACATGGATTATGTCACCGACCTGAGTCGCCTCGCGGGACCTTGCGATTTTGGAGCTGCGTTGGGGCAAATGTCACGGGACTTTTTCGTGCTGGGCATCAGCCACGAAGCCATTCTTCGGCTGGCTGCTGAAACCCTAGACCTGAGCAGGACCATCGCGATTGCCCAGGCATGCATGGCCACGGACGATAACACCAAACAGATATCTTCTCAACATCGAAGCTCACCGGCAAGTACTGTGCAGAAAATGACGTCGCTAGCAGGCCGAACTGCATATGGCAGGGCCTATACGTCTGCAGCTGCAAGACCTGTGATGACTCAGAGTCCGCCATCGGGGGTGAATGTGAATGTTGGCGCTGCGGGGGTAATCATCGGGCCCATCAATGTCGATTCAAGCACTACGTGTGCAAAGGCTGCGAACAATGGGGCACCTCCAGCGAATGTGCAAACGTGCTGCGACACACCACGTGGCAGAGGATGATCGATCCGGTGTGGATCACACAGCACAGGCAACTCAACCCAAGGAAGAAGTGTATGGGGTACATACCTTCACCACCAAGAGCCCTCCTATAATGCTGAAAGTCAAATTAAATGGAGTTCCAGTAACCATGGAGTTGGACACGGGTGCGAGTCAGTCAATAATGAGCCAGAAGGCTTTCGAGAAACTGTGGGGCAATAAAGCACAAAGGCTCAAACTGAGCCCGATTAATGCAAAGCTGTGTAACTACACCAAAGAGCTCATACCTGTCATTGGAAGTGCGGCAGTGAAGGTATCTGTGATGGAGCTGTGCATGACCTATCATTGTGGATTGTTCCAGGCAATGGCCCAACACTGTCCGGCAGAAGCTGGCTAGAAAAGATTAGATGGAATTGGAACAACATCAAAGCACTATCTTCAGTGGATGACGCCTCGTGTGCTCAAGTGCTGAGCAAGTTTGCCTCGCTATTTGAACCAGGCATCGGCAACTTCACAGGCGCCAAGGTACAGATCCATCTAGGCCCCGATACACGGCCCGTCCATCACAAGGCTCAGGCGGTTCCGTACATGATGAGGAAGAAAGTCGAGATCGAACTGGACAGACTCCACGTGAAGGAATCATATCACCAGTCGAGTTCAATGAGTGGGTCAGTCCAATTGTTCCGGTGTTGCAAAGCGATGGCACGGTCAGAATCTGCGGAGACTACAAGCTAACGATTAACCGAGTTTCACTGCAGGACCAGTATCCGCTGCCCAAGGCGGATTACTTTTTCGCAGGGGGGGAAGTCGTTCACCAAGTTGGACCGAACATAGAAACATAGAAACATAGAAAATAGATGCAGGATAAGGCCATTCAGCCCTTCAAGCCTGCATCACCATTCAATACGATGATGGCTGATCATGCAACTTCAGTACCCCATTCCTGCTTTATCTCCATACCCCTTGATACCTTTAGCCGTAAGGGCCCTTTTGAATATATCTAACGAACTGGCCTCAACAACTTTCTGTGGCGGAGAATTCCACAGGTTCCCAATTGTCTGAGTGAAGAAGTTTCTCCTCATCTCGCTCCTAAATGGCTTACCCCTTATCCTTAGACTGTGAGATCTGGTTCTGGACTTCCCCAACATCAGGAACATTCTTCCTGCATCTAACCTGTCCAGTCCCGTCAGAATTTTATATGTTTCTATGAGATCCTCTCATTTTTCTAAATTCCAGTGAATATAAGCCAAGTCGATCCAGTCTTTCTTCATATGTCAGTCCCGCCATCCCGGGAATCAGTCTGGTGAACCTTCGCTGCACTCCCTCAATAGCAAGAATGTCCTTCCTCAGATTAGGAGACCAAAACTGTACACAATACTCAAGGTGTGGCCTCACCAAGGCCCTGTACAACTGCAGTAAGACCTCCCTGCTCATATTCTCAAATCCTCTCGCTATGAAGGCCAGCATGCCATTTGCCTTCTTCACTGCCTGCTGTACCTGCATACCAACTTTCAATGACTGATGTACCATGTAACCTCCGCCTACATGACACAGGAGCTGGCTGAATCTTCAAAAAGACTGACGTGCATCAACACACACAAAGGGTTGTTTATATACCATAGGTGCCCTTTCGGGATTCACTCGGCTGCAGCCATTTTCCAGAGAAACATGGAGAATTTGCTGAAATCTGTTCCATGCACCATTGTGTTTCAAGACGACATCCTGATCACTGGTTGTGACACCATCGAACATCCACACAACCTGGAAGAGGTTCTAAGTCGCCTAGACAGAGTGGGACTCAGGCTGAAATGCTCCAAGTGTGTTTTCCTGGCACCAGAAATCGAATTTTTGGGGAGAAAGATTGCAGCAGACGGCATCAGGCCCACGGACTCAAAGACAGAGGCCATCAAGAATGCACCCAGACCACAGAATGTGATGAAGTTGCGTTCGTTCCTGGGAACTATTTTGGTAACTTTCTACCCGGGTTGAGCACGTTGTTGGAGCCTTTGCACATGTTGCTACAAAAGGGTGATGACTGGGTTTGGGGCAAATCTCAAGACACAGCTTTTGAGAAGGCCAGGAACCTGCTATGTTCAAATAAGTTACTTGTACACTATGACCTATGTAAACGTTTAGTGCTAGCTTGTGACGCCTCATCGTACGGGGTCGACTGTGTGTTACAGCAAGCCAATGTATCGGGCAATCTCCAACTGGGTGCATACGCATCTAGACGTCTGTCTAAGGCTGAGAGAGCCTATACTATGGTTGAGAAAGAGGCGTTAGCATGTGTACATGGTTAAGAAAATGCACCAATACCAATTTGGACTTCGGTTTGAGCTTGAAACTGACCACAAACCGCTCATTTCGCTGTTTTCAGAAAGCAAAGGTATAAACACCAATGCTTCGTCCCACATCCAAAAGATGGGCACTAACATTATCTGCTTATGACTATGTTATCGGCCACAGACCAGGCACTGAAAACTGTGCCAATGCTCTCAGCCGGCTACCATTACCCACCACTGGGGTTGAAATGGTGCAGCCCGCAGACCTGCTACTGGTCATGGATGCTTTTGAGAGCGAGGGGTCACCTGTCACAGCTCGCCAGATCAGGACCTGGACCAGCCAGGATCCTGTGCTATCATTAGTAAAGAGTTGCGTCCTAAATGGGAACTGGTCGGCCGTTCCCGGGGAAATGCAAGATGAAATTAAGCCGTTTCACCGACACAAAGATGAAATGTCCATCCAGTCGGATTGTCTCTTATGGGGTAATCACGTGGTTTTGCCAAAAAAAGGCAGGGAAATGTTTATACGCAACCTAAACAGTACCCACCCAGGCATTGTTATGGTGAAGGCAATTGCCAGGTCGCATGTTTGGTGGCCCGGCATTGACTCAGACTTGGAGTCATGCGTGCATCAGTTCAACACTTGCTCGTAACTGAGCAATGCACCAAGGGAGGCTCCACTGAGTCTGTGGTCATGGCCCTCCAAACCGTGGTCCAGGATCCATGTAGATTTTGCCAGCCCCTTTCCAGGAAAGATGTTTTTAGTAGTTGTGGGCGCTTACTCCAAATGGATTGAATGCGTAATCAAAACATCCAGCACGTCCACAACCAGCATTGAAAGCCTCCGGGCCATGGTCGCCACCCAAGACTTGCCCGACGTCCTTGTCAGTGACAATGGACCATGTTTCACCAGCTCAGAATTCAATGAGTTTATGACCCGCGATAGCATCAAGCATGTCAGGCCTGCTCCATTTAAGCTCACGTCTAATGGTCAAGCAGATCGGGCAGTCCAAACAATCAAGCAGAGCATGAAACACGTGACGGCTCCCTGCAGACCCGCTTGTCTCGTATTCTGCCCAGTTACCCGACGCGACCCACTGGCTCACCGGGGTTCCCCCGGCAGAATTGTTAATGAAGAGAGCCCTCAAAACCAGGCTCTCCCTAGTTCACCCGGATCTTAATGATCACGTGGAAACCCGGCGACACCGGCAGAACATGTACCACGATCGCGCGGCTGTTTCATGTGACATTGATGTTAACGACCCTGTGTTTGTCCTGAATTACGGTCATGGTCTCAAGTGGGTTGCTGGCACTGTTTTGGCCAAGGAAGGGAAGGTGTTTATAATCAAAATGTTAAATGGCCAAATGTGCAGAAAGCACTTAGATCAGACCAAATTGCGATTTACTGACAACCAGGAACGACTTGAAGAGGACATCACCATCAACGATCCACCAACACACACACAACCAGCAATCGACCTCACTGTCAATCACGAGGATGAACCCACCGTTTCTGACAGTCCGGTCAGACCAGCAGTGGTGCAGTGCAGCAATGGTCTGGCCAACTCACACATGCCATGGTTTGAACTTAGATGATTAACCAGGGAGCGAAGGGCTCCGGATCGCCTCAACTTGTAAATAACTTGTACCGAAGGCTTTGGGGTGGGGGTGATGTTATATATATAACTATGTAATACTTGCCACCAGAGGGCGCGACTGTTGGAGTCCTAACGGTCACCTGCAGACAAGTGCAGGGCCAGTATAAAAGGTTGTCTGCCATATTGTTTAGGCACTCTGGAGTTGCAAAAAGAAGACGAAGGTCACACTAAGTTTAGCTCACAGTACTCAACCTCCTGGAGTTCTTCTATACATAATGGAAGCGATGGAAATGATTCTGACTGCATGAAGCTCTCAACAACTATGTGTGATAACTTATTAAACAATAATTATAGATATTTTAACACTGGATGTTCATAGGGCTGCTCCGTGCTTAAAGAGAGTCAAAGCACTCAACTGAAGAGCATCACCGTGGACTCCTGAGTCTGATAGCATTTATTATTTACAGTCGGAATATTCCCATAACATGTGCCATCTTGTTGACTTGATCACCAAAACCAGTGCAGTGCTGAGGGAGCCTCTTCTTCTCTTGGGCAGTCCCTCCGAGCCGAGGATGACTTGCTTCCACACTAACTTGAGTTATTACGTGACTGAAGAGTCCGATGTGGGACCTACAGTCTCTGTCACAGGTAGGGCAGATGGTGGTTGGAGGGACGGGTGGGTGGGGTGCTTGATTGTCGTGCGCTCCTTCCGCTGTTTGCACTTGGCTTCCACGTGCTCCCGGCGAAGAGACCCGAGGGGTTCGGCGCCTTCCCAGATGCTTCTCCTCCACTTTTGAGCGCTCCTGGGCAAGGGATTCCCACGAGTCATTGCATTTTTTCAAGGAGGCATTGGGTGTGTCCTTGAAACGTTATCTCTGCCCTCCTGGGACTCGTCTGCCGTGACGTAGCACAGATTAGGATGCTTGTTTTGTGAGTCAAGCATCGGGCATTCGGACAATGTAGCCCGCCCACCGGAGCAATGTGACCCGCCCAAGAGCATGGTCAATACCTCGATGTTAGGGAGTGCTGCACTGTCGGATAAACCGTCTTTCGGATGATCCAGATGTTAAACCGAGGCCCCGTCTGCTCTTTCAGGTAGATGTAAAAGATTCCATGGCACTATTTCGAAGGAGAGCAGGGGAGTTATTCCCAGTGCACTGGCCAATATTTACGTCCACCTGAGAGAGCAGAAAGGGCTTCTGTTATAACATCTCAAATGAAAGACAGCACCTCCGACAGTGCAGCACTCCCTCAGCACTGCACTGGAGTATTTTAACGTAGATTTAACTCAGGGGAGAGGGATCCATTTTGAAGAGTCGATCCCCAGGCGATGCAGTGGGTGGGGTAGAGACCAGGGCAGAGCGAACTGTACAGTCTGCAATGGGCTCAAAGGCTTGACCTATTCCTCTGTGTTCTTAACAATGTACCAGTTTATATTAAACCGCAGGCGCAGTGAATGGGAGGCAGTTGTCAGCTTTCATCACTTTGCAGTGTTCAAAGTGAAATCAAGGCCAGAGTTCAATCCCCTGCGTGTTACCTAATTCAGTATTTGTGTACGAGTGTACGTTTACACCCGTTTCATGTGCACGAAATATCCGGCAGACTGGGGAACGCTATCGGGCACAAGTGACCTCGGTCATAGCAGGACTCACACGACATTCTTTACACTTAGACAACAAACAATTGGTGAGCGCAAAGATCTCCGTTACATTTCCCAGATTGCATCACTGCACCAGACCTAATCATCATCTTCATCGGCGGTCACTCGGGACGAGGATGACTTGCTTCCACGCCAAAAAGGGATTAGCTCACAGGTGTTTCAATGAAGGACCGAATATCCCAGGTCCCGAACTACATCCTGAAGGGTGGAAAATGACTGTGGATGGATTTTTTTAACAGAAGTACATGCACCAGGACTGAATAAAACGAGACTGAATACACCCGGACTGAATACACCGGGACTTAATGCAGCCGGACTGAATACACCCGGACTGAATACACCCAGACTGAATACACCAGGACTGAATACACCAGGACTGAATACACCCGGACTGAATACGCCCGGACTGAATACAGCCGGACTGAATACACCCGGACTGAATACACCGGGACTGAATACACCAGGATTGAATACACCCGGACTGAATACACCGGGACTGAATACAACCGAACTGAATACACCAGGACTGAATATTCCCGGACTGAATACACCCCGACTGAATACACCCGGACTGAATACACCCGGACTGAATCCACCAGGACTGAATACAGCCGGATTGAGTACATCCAGACTGAATACACCTGGACTGAATACACCCGGACTGAATAGACCAGGACTGAATACACCCGGACTGAATAGAGCCGGACTGAATACACCTGGACTGAATACATCCGGACTGAATACACCGGGACTGAATACACCAGGACTAAATACAGCCGGACTGAATACACCCAGACTGAATACGCCCAGACAGAATACACCAGGATCGATTACACCCAGACTGAATACAACCGGACTGAATACACCCGGACTGAATACACCCGGACTGAATACACCAGGACTGAACACACCCAGACTGAATACACCAGGACAGAATACAGCCGGACTGAATACATCCTGACTGAATGCACCCAGAATGAATACACCCAGACTGAATACACCAGGATCGATTACACCCGGACTGAATACAACCGGACTGAATACACCCGGACTGAATACACCCGGACTGAATACACCCGAACTGAATACACACAGATTGAATACACCCGGACTGAATACACCCGGACTGAATACACCGGGACTGAATACACCTGGACTGAAAACACCCGGACTGAATACACCCGAACTGAATACACCCAGACTGAAAACAACGGGACTGAAAACACCCGGACTGAATACACCCTAACTGAATACATCTGGACTGAATACACCAGGACTGAATACACCCGGACTGAATACACCCGAACGGAATACAACCCGACTGATAACACACAAACTGAATACACCCGGATTGAATAAACCCAGATTGAATACACCCGGACTGAATACACCCGGACTGAAAACACCCGGACTGAAAACACCCAGACTGAATACACCCGGACTGAATGCACCAGGACAAAATACACCAGGACTGAATACACCCGGAATGAATACACCCCGACTGAATACACCAGGACTGAATACACCCGGACTGAATACACCCGTACTGAATAAACCCAGACTGTATACACCCGGACTGAATATACCTGGACTGAATACACCCGGACTGAATACACCCGGACTGAATATACCCAGACTGAATACACCCGGACTGAATGCACCTGGACTGAATATACCAGGACTATATACACCAGTTCTGAATACACCCGGAATGAACACACCCGGACTGAATACACCCGGATTGAATACTCCAGGACTGAATAGACCCGGACTAAATACACCAGGACGGAATACACCCAGACTGAATACACCAGGACAGAATACACCCGGACTGTATATACCCGGACTGAATACAACCGGACTGAATAAACCCGGACTGAATACACCCGGACTGACTACAGCCGGAATGAAAACACACGGACAGAATACAACCGGACTGAATACACACGGACTGAATATCCCTGGACTGAATACACCCAGACTGAATAAACCCTGATTGAATACACCAGGTCTGAATACACCCGGACTGAATAAACCCAGACTGAATACACCAGGACTGAATACACCAGGACTGAATACACCCGTACTGAATAAACCCAGACTGAATACACCCGGACTGAATATACCTGGACTGAATACACCCGGACTGAATACACCCGGACTGAATACACCCGGACTTAATATACCCAGACTGAATACACCCGGACTGAATGCACCTGGACTGAATACACCAGGACTATACACACCAGTTCTGAATACACCCGGAATGAACACACCCGGACTGAATACACCCGGATTGAATACTCCAGGACTGAATAGACCCGGACTAAATACACCAGGACGGAATACACCCAGACTGAATACACCAGGACAGAATACACCCGGAATGTATATACCCGGACTGAATACACCAGGACTGAATACAGCCGGATTGAAAACAACCGGACTGAATATACCACCACTGAATACACCAGGATTGATTACGCACGGACTGAATACACCCGGACTGAATACACCCGGACTGAATAAACCCGGACTGAATACACCCGGACTGACTACAGCCGGAATGAAAACACACGGACAGAATACAACCGGACTGAATACACATGGACTGAACACATCCGGACTGTAAACACCCGGACTGAATACACCCGGACTGAATCCACATGGACTGAATACAGCCGGAATGAAAACACCCGGACAGAATACACCCGGACTGAATACACCCGGACAGAATACACCAGGAGCGAATACACCTGGACTGAAAACACCCGGACTGAATACGCACGGACTGAATACACCCGGACTGAATACACCCGGACTGAGTGCACCCAGACTGAATACACCAAGACTGAATACACACGGACTGAATATCCCTGGACTGATTACACCCGGACTGAATAAACCCTGATTGAATACACCAGGTCTGAATACACCCGGACTGAATAAACCCAGACTGAATACACCAGGACTGAATACACCAGGACTGAATACACCCGTACTGAATAAACCCAGACTGAATACACCCGGACTGAATATACCTGGACTGAATACACCCGGACTGAATACACCCGGACTGAATACACCCGGACTGAATATACAAAGACTGAATACACCCGGACTGAATGCACCTGGACTGAATACACCAGGACTATATACACCCGGACTGAATACACCTGGATTGAATACTCCAGGACTGAATAGAACCGAACTAAATACACCAGGATGGAATACACCCAGACTAAATACACCAGGACAGAATACACCCGGACTGTATATACCCGGACTGAATACACCAGGACTGAATACAGCCGGATTGAAAACAACCGGACTGAATATACCACCACTGAATACACCAGGATTGATTACGCACGGACTGAATACACCCGGACTGAATACACCCGGACTGAATAAACCCGGACTGAATACACCCGGACTGACTACAGCCGGAATGAAAACACACGGACAGAATACAACCGGACTGAATACACACGGACTGAATATCCCTGGACTGAATACACCCGGACTGAATAAACCCTGATTGAATACACCAGGTCTGAATACACCCGGACTGAATAAACCCAGACTGAATACACCAGGACTGAATACACCAGGACTGAATACACCCGTACTGAATAAACCCAGACTGAATACACCCGGACTGAATATACCTGGACTGAATGCACCTGGACTGAATACACCAGGACTATACACACCAGTTCTGAATACACCCGGAATGAACACACCCGGACTGAATACACCCGGATTGAATACTCCAGGACTGAATAGACCCGGACTAAATACACCAGGACGGAATACACCCAGACTGAATACACCAGGACAGAATACACCCGGACTGAATAAACCCAGACTGAATACAGCAGGACTGAATACACCAGGACTGAATACACCCGTACTGAATAAACCCAGACTGAATACACCCGGACTGAATATACCTGGACTGAATACACCCGGACTGAATACACCCGGACTGAATACACCCGGACTTAATATACCCAGACTGAATACACCCGGACTGAATGCACCTGGACTGAATACACCAGGACTATACACACCAGTTCTGAATACACCCGGAATGAACACACCCGGACTGAATACACCCGGATTGAATACTCCAGGACTGAATAGACCCGGACTAAATACACCAGGACGGAATACACCCAGACTGAATACACCAGGACAGAATACACCCGGACTGTATATACCCGGACTGAATACACCAGGACTGAATACAGCCGGATTGAAAACAACCGGACTGAATATACCACCACTGAATACACCAGGATTGATTACGCACGGACTGAATACACCCGGACTGAATACACCCGGACTGAATAAACCCGGACTGAATACACCCGGACTGACTACAGCCGGAATGAAAACACACGGACAGCATACAACCGGACTGAATACACATGGACTGAACACATCCGGACTGTAAACACCCGGACTGAATACACCCGGACTGAATCCACATGGACTGAATACAGCCGGAATGAAAACACCCGGACAGAATACACCCGGACTGAATACACCCGGACAGAATACACCAGGACCGAATACACCTGGAATGAAAACACCCGGACTGAATACGCACGGACTGAATACACCCGGACTGAATACACCAGGACTGAATAAACCCGGACTGAATACACCCGGACTGACTACAGCCGGAATGAAAACACTCGGACAGAATACAGCAGGATTGAATAAACCCGGACTGAATACACCAGGACTGAATACACCCGGATTAAATCCACCAGGACTGAATACACCCGGACTGAATAAACCCGGACTGAATACATCCGGACTGAATTCACCCGGACTGAGTGCACCCAGACTGAATACACCAGGACTGAATACACACGGACTGAATATCCCTGGACTGATTACACCCGGACTGAATAAACCCTGATTGAATACACCAGGTCTGAATACACCCGGACTGAATAAACCCAGACTGAATACACCAGGACTGAATACACCAGGACTGAATACACCCGAACTGAATAAACCCAGACTGAATACACCCGGACTGAATATACCTGGACTGAATACACCCGGACTGAATACACCCGGACTGAATACACCCGGACTGAATATACAAAGACTGAATACACCCGGACTGGATGCACCTGGACTGAATACACCAGGACTATATACACCCGGACTGAATACACCTGGATTGAATACTCCAGGACTGAATAGAACCGAACTAAATACACCAGGATGGAATACACCCAGACTGAATACACCAGGACAGAATACACCCGGACTGTATATACCCGGACTGAATACACCAGGACTGAATACAGCCGGATTGAAAACAACCGGACTGAATATACCACCACTGAATACACCAGGATTGATTACGCACGGACTGAATACACCCGGACTGAATACACCCGGACTGAATAAACCCGGACTGAATACACCCGGACTGACTACAGCCGGAATGAAAACACACGGACAGAATACAACCGGACTGAATACACACGGACTGAATATCCCTGGACTGAATACACCCGGACTGAATAAACCCTGATTGAATACACCAGGTCTGAATACACCCGGACTGAATAAACCCAGACTGAATACACCAGGACTGAATACACCAGGACTGAATACACCCGTACTGAATAAACCCAGACTGAATACACCCGGACTGAATATACCTGGACTGAATACACCCGGACTGAATACACCCGGACTGAATACACCCGGACTTAATATACCCAGACTGAATACACCCGGACTGAATGCACCTGGACTGAATACACCAGGACTATACACACTAGTTCTGAATACACCCGGAATGAACACACCCGGACTGAATACACCCGGATTGAATACTCCAGGACTGAATAGACCCGGACTAAATACACCAGGACGGAATACACCCAGACTGAATACACCAGAACAGAATACACCCGGACTGTATATACCCGGACTGAATACACCAGGACTGAATACAGCCGGATTGAAAACAACCGGACTGAATATACCACCACTGAATACACCAGGATTGATTACGCACGGACTGAATACACCCGGACTGAATAAACCCGGACTGAATACACCCGGACTGACTACAGCCGGAATGAAAACACACGGACAGAATACAACCGGACTGAATACACATGGACTGAACACATCCGGACTGTAAACACCCGGACTGAATACACCCGGACTGAATCCACATGGACTGAATACAGCCGGAATGAAAACACCCGGACAGAATACACCAGGACCGAATACACCTGGAATGAAAACACCCGGACTGAATACGCACGGACTGAATACACCCGGACTGAATACACCAGGACTGAATAAACCCGGACTGAATACACCCGGACTGACTACAGCCGGAATGAAAACACTCGGACAGAATACAGCAGGATTGAATAAACCCGGACTGAATACACCAGGACTGAATACACCCGGACTGAATACACCCGGATTGAATACACCCGGACTGAATACACCAGGACTGAATACACCCGGACTGAATATATCAGAACTGAATACGCCTGGACTGAATACACCCAGACTGAATACACCCGGACTGAATACACCCGGACTGAATATACCAGGACTGAATACACCCGGACTGAATACACTCGGACTGAGTGCACCCAGACTGAATACACCAGGACTGAATACACACGGACTGAATATCCCTGGACTGAATACACCCGGACTGAATAAACCCTGATTGAATACACCAGGACTGAATACACCCGGACTGAATATACCAGGACTGAATACACCCGGACTGAATACACTCGGACTGACTGCACCAGGACTGAATACACCAGGACTGAATACACCTGGACGGAATACCTCAGTAATGAATACACCCGGATTAAATCCACCAGGACTGAATACACCCGGACTGAATAAACCCGGACTGAATACATCCGGACTGAATTCACCCGGACTGAGTGCACCCAGACTGAATACACCAGGACTGAATACACACGGACTGAATATCCCTGGACTGAATACACCCGGACTGAATAAACCCTGATTGAATACTCCAGGTCTGAATACACCCGGACTGAATAAACCCAGACTGAATACACCAGGACTGAATACACCAGGACTGAATACACCCGTACTGAATAAACCCAGACTGAATACACCCGGACTGAATATACCTGGACTGAATACACCCGGACTGAATACACCCGGACTGAATACACCCGGACTGAATATACAAAGACTGAATACACCCGGACTGAATGCACCTGGACTGAATACACCAGGACTATATACACCCGGACTGAATACACCCGGATTGAATACTCCAGGACTGAATAGACCCGGACTAAATACACCAGGACGGAATACATCCAGACTGAATACACCAGGACAGAATACACCCGGACTGTATATACCCGGACTGAATACACCAGGACTGAATACAGCCGGATTGAAAACAACCGGACTGAATATACCACCACTGAATACACCAGGATTGATTACGCATGGACTGAATACACCCGGACTGAATACACCCGGACTGAATAAACCCGGACTGAATACACCCGGACTGAATAAACCCTGATTGAATACACCAGGTCTGAATACACCCGGACTGAATAAACCCAGACTGAATACACCAGGACTGAATACACCAGGACTGAATACACCAGGACTGAATACACCCGTACTGAATAAACCCAGACTGAATACACCCGGACTGAATATACCTGGACTGAATACACCCGGACTGAATACACCCGGACTGAATATACAAAGACTGAATACACCCGGACTGAATGCACCTGGACTGAATACACCAGGACTATATACACCCGGACTGAATACACCCGGATTGAATACTCCAGGACTGAATAGACCCGGACTAAATACACCAGGACGGAATACACCCAGACTGAATACACCAGGACAGAATACACCCGGACTGTATATACCCGGACTGAATACACCAGGACTGAATACAGCCGGATTGAAAACAACCGGACTGAATATACCACCACTGAATACACCAGGATTGATTACGCATGGACTGAATACACCCGGACTGAATACACCCGGACTGAATAAACCCGGACTGAATACACCCGGACTGACTACAGCCGGAATGAAAACACACGGACAGAATACAACCGGACTGAATACACACGGACTGAATATCCCTGGACTGAATACACCCGGACTGAATAAACCCTGATTGAATACACCAGGTCTGAATACACCCGGACGGAATAAACCCAGACTGAATACACCAGGACTGAATACACCAGGACTGAATACACCAGGACTGAATACACCCGTACTGAATAAACCCAGACTGAATACACCCGGACTGAATATACCTGGACTGAATACACCCGGACTGAATACACCCGGACTGAATACACCCGGACTTAATATACCCAGACTGAATACACCCGGACTGAATGCACCTGGACTGAATACACCAGGACTATACACACCAGTTCTGAATACACCCGGAATGAACAAACCCGGACTGAATACACCCGGATTGAATACTCCAGGACTGAATAGACCCGGACTAAATACACCAGGACGGAATACACCCAGACTGAATACACCAGGACAGAATACACCCGGACTGTATATAGCCGGACTGAATACACCAGGACTGAATACAGCCGGATTGAAAACAACCGGACTGAATATACCACCACTGAATACACCAGGATTGATTACGCACGGACTGAATACTCCCGGACTGAATACACCCGGACTGAATAAACCCGGACTGAATACACCCGGACTGACTACAGCCGGAATGAAAACACACGGACAGAATACAACCGGACTGAATACACATGGACTGAACACATCCGGACTGTAAACACCCGGACTGAATACACCCGGACTGAATCCACATGGACTGAATACAGTCGGAATGAAAACACCCGGACAGAATACACCCGGACTGAATACACCCGGACTGAATACACCCGGACTGAATACACCAGGACTGAATAAACCCGGACTGAATACACCCGGACTGACTACAGCCGGAATGAAAACACCCGGACAGAATACAGCAGGATTGAATAAACCTGGACTGAATACACCAGGACTGAATACACCCGGACTGAATAAACCCGGACTGAATACACCCGGACTGACTACAGCCGGAATGAAAACACACGGACAGAATACAACCGGACTGAATACACACGGACTGAATATCCCTGGACTGAATACACCCGGACTGAATAAACCCTGATTGAATACACCAGGTCTGAATACACCCGGACGGAATAAACCCAGACTGAATACACCAGGACTGAATACACCAGGACTGAATACACCAGGACTGAATACACCCGTACTGAATAAACCCAGACTGAATACACCCGGACTGAATATACCTGGACTGAATACACCCGGACTGAATACACCCGGACTGAATACACCCGGACTTAATATACCCAGACTGAATACACCCGGACTGAATGCACCTGGACTGAATACACCAGGACTATACACACCAGTTCTGAATACACCCGGAATGAACAAACCCGGACTGAATACACCCGGATTGAATACTCCAGGACTGAATAGACCCGGACTAAATACACCAGGACGGAATACACCCAGACTGAATACACCAGGACAGAATACACCCGGACTGTATATAGCCGGACTGAATACACCAGGACTGAATACAGCCGGATTGAAAACAACCGGACTGAATATACCACCACTGAATACACCAGGATTGATTACGCACGGACTGAATACTCCCGGACTGAATACACCCGGACTGAATAAACCCGGACTGAATACACCCGGACTGACTACAGCCGGAATGAAAACACACGGACAGAATACAACCGGACTGAATACACATGGACTGAACACATCCGGACTGTAAACACCCGGACTGAATACACCCGGACTGAATCCACATGGACTGAATACAGTCGGAATGAAAACACCCGGACAGAATACACCCGGACTGAATACACCCGGACTGAATACACCCGGACTGAATACACCAGGACTGAATAAACCCGGACTGAATACACCCGGACTGACTACAGCCGGAATGAAAACACCCGGACAGAATACAGCAGGATTGAATAAACCTGGACTGAATACACCAGGACTGAATACACCCGGACTGAATACACCAGGACTGAATACACCCGGACTGAATATATCAGAACTGAATACGCCAGGACTGAATACGCCTGGACTGAATACACCCGGACTGAATATACCTGGACTGAATACACCCGGACTGAATACACCCGGACTGACTACACACGGGCTGAAAAAACGCGGACTGAATACAGCGGGACTGAATACGCCAGGATTGAATACTCCAGGACTGAATACACCAGGACTGAATACACCCGGACTGAATACACTCGGACTGACTGCACCAGGACTGAATACACCAGGACTGAATACACCCGGACGGAATACCTCAGTAATGAATACACCCGGATTAAATCCACCAGGACTGAATACACCCGGACTGAATAAACCCGGACTGAATACATCCGGACTGAATTCACCCGGACTGAGTGCACCCAGATTGAATACACCAGGACTGAATACACACGGACTGAATATCCCTGGACTGAATACACCCGGACTGAATAAACCCTGATTGAATACACCAGGTCTGAATACACCCGGACTGAATAAACCCAGACTGAATACACCAGGACTGAATACATCAGGACTGAATACACCAGAACTGAATACACCCAGACTGAATATACCCAGACTGAATACACCCGGACTGAATATACCTGGACTGAATACACCCGTACTGAATAAACCCAGACTGAATACACCCGGACTGAATATACCTGGACTGAATACACCCGGACTGAATACACCCGGACTGAATATACCCAGACTGAATACACCCGGACTGAATGCACCTGGACTGAATACACCGGGACTATATACACCAGTTCTGAATACACCCGGAATGAACACACCCGGACTGAATACACCCGGATTGAATACTCCAGGACTGAATAGACCCGGACTAAATACACCAGGACAGAATACACCCAGACTGAATACATCAGGACAGAATACACCCGGACTGTATATACCCGGACTGAATACACCAGGACTGAATACAGCCGGATTGAAAACAACCGGACTGAATATACCACCACTGAATACACCAGGATTGATTACGCACGGACTGAATACACCCGGACTGAATAAACCCGGACTGAATACACCCGGACTGACTACAGCCGGAATGAAAACACACGGACAGAATACAACCGGACTGAATACACATGGACTGAACACATCCGGACTGTAAACACCCGGACTGAATACACCCGGACTGAATCCACATGGACTGAATACAGCCGGAATGAAAACACCCGGACAGAATACACCCGGACTGAATACACCCGGACAGAATACACCAGGACCGAATACACCTGGAATGAAAACACCCAGACTGAATACACCAGGACTGAATACACCCGGACTGACTACAGCCGGAATGAAAACACCCGGACAGAATACAGCAGGATTGAATAAACCCGGACTGAATACACCAGGACTGAATACACCCGGACTGAATACACCTCGACTGAATACACCAGGATTGAATACACCCGGACTGAATACACCAGGACTGAATACACCCGGACTGAATACATCAGAACTGAATACGCCAGGACTGAATACGCCTGGACTGAATACACCCAGACTGAATATATCAGAACTGAATACGAAGGACTGAATGCTCCTGGACTGAATACACCCAGACTGAATACACCCGGACTGAATACGCCGGACTGAATACACCTGGACTGAATACACCAGGCCTGAATACTCCCGGACAGACTATACACGGACTGAATACACCCGGACTGAATACACCAGGACTGAATACACCCGGACTGAATATATCAGAACTGAATACGCCAGGACTGAATACGCCTGGACTGAATACACCCAGACTGAATATATCAGAACTGAATACGAAGGACTGAATGCGCCTGGACTGAATACACCCAGACTGAACACACCCGGACTGAATACGCCACACTGAATACACCCGGACTGAATACACCAGGCCTGAATACTCCCGGACAGACTATACACGGACTGAATACACCCGGACTGACTGCACACGGACTGAAAAAACACGGACTGAATACAGCGGGACTGAATACGCCAGGATTGAATACTCCAGGACTGAATAAACCAGGACTGAATACACCCGGACTGAATACACTCGGACTGACTGCACCAGGACTGAATACACCCGGACGGAATACCTCAGTAAGGAATACACCCGGATTATATCCACCAGGACTGAATACATCCGGACTGAATTCACCCGGACTGAGTGCACCTAGACTGAATACACCAGGACTGAATACACACGGACTGAATATCCCTGGACTGAATACACCCGGACTGAATAAACCCTGATTGAATACACCAGGACTGAATACACCCGGACTGAATAAGCCCAGACTGAATACACCAGGACTGAATACACCCGGACTGATTACACCAGGACTGAATACACCTGGATTGAATACACCCGGACTGAATACACCCCAACTGAATACACCAGGACTGAATACCCCAGTACTGAATATACCTGGACTGAATACACCCGGATTGAATACACCAGGACGGAATACACCCAGACTGAATACACCAGGACAGAATACACCCGGACTGTATGTACCCGGACTGAATACACCAGGACTGAATACAGCCGGATTGAAAACAACCGGACTGAATATACCACCACTGAATACACCAGGATTGATTACGCACGGACTGAATACACCCGGACTGAATACACCCGGACTGAATAAACCCGGACTGAATACACCAGGACTGAATACACACGGACTGAATATCCCTGGACTGAATACACCCGGACTGAATAAACCCTGATTGAATACACCAGGACTGAATACACCCGGACTGAATAAACCCAGACTGAATACACCAGGACTGAATACACCAGGACTCAATACACCCGGACTGAATACACCAGGAGTGAATACACCGGACTGAATACACCGGACTGAATACACTCGGACTGAATTCATCCGGACTGAATACACCCGGACTGAATACACCTGGACTGTATATACCCGGACTGAATACACCAGGACTGAATACAGCCGGATTGAAAAGAACCGGACTGAATATACCAGCACTGAATACACCAGGATTGATTACGCACGGACTGAATACATCCGGACTGAATAAACCCGGACTGAATACACCCGGACTGACTACAGCCGGAAAGAAAACACACGGACAGAACACAACCGGACTGAATACACATTGACTGAACACATCCGGACTGTAAAAACCCGGACTGAATACACCAGGACTGAATCCACATGGACTGAATACAGCCGAAATGAAAACACCCGGACAGAATACACCCGGACTGAATACACCCGGACAGAATACACCAGGACCGAATACACCTGGAATGAAAACACCCGGACTGAATACACCCGGATTGAATACACCCGGACTGACTACAGCCGGAATGAAAACACACGGACAGAATACAACCGGACTGAATACACACGGACTGAATATCCCTGGACTGAATACACCCGGACTGAATAAACCCTGATTGAATACACCAGGACTGAATACACCCGGACTGAATAAACCCAGACTGAATACACCAGGACTGAATACACCAGGACTCAATACACCCGGACTGAATACACCAGGAGTGAATACACCGGACTGAATACACCGGACTGAATACACCCGGACTTAATTCATCCGGACTGAATACACCCGGACTGAATACACCTGGACTGTATATACCCGGACTGAATACACCAGGACTGAATACAGCCGGATTGAAAACAACCGGACTGAATACACCCGGACTGAATATACAAAGACTGAATACACCCGGACTGAATGCACCTGGACTGAATACACCAGGACTATATACACCAGTTCTGAATACACCCGGAATGAACACACCCGGACTGAATACACCCGGATTGAATACTCCAGGACTGAATAGACCCGGACTAAATACACCAGGACGGAATACACCCAGACTGAATACACCAGGACAGAATACACCCGGACTGTATATACCCGGACTGAATACACCAGGACTGAATACAGCCGGATTGAAAACAACCGGACTGAATATACCACCACTGAATACACCAGGATTGATTACGCACGGACTGAATACACCCGGACTGAATACACCCGGACTGAATAAACCCGGACTGAATACACCCGGACTGACTACAGCCGGAATGAAAACACACGGACAGAATACAACCGGACTGAATACACATGGACTGAACACACCCGGACAGAATACACCCGGACTGAATACACCCGGACAGAATACACCAGGACCGAATACACCTGGAATGAAAACACCCGGACTGAATACGCACGGACTGAATACACCCGGACTGAATACACCAGGACTGAATAAACCCGGACTGAATACACCCGGACTGACTACAGCCGGAATGAAAACTCTCAGACAGAATACAGCAGGATTGAATAAACCCGGACTGAATACACCCGGACTGAATACACCCGGACTGAATACACCAGGACTGAATACACCCGGACTGAATACATCAGAACTGAATACGCCAGGACTGAATACGCCTGGACTGAATACACCCAGACTGAATACACCCGGACTGAATACACCCGGACTGAATACACCCGGACTGAATATACCAGGACTGAATACACCCGGACTGAATACACTCGGACTGACTGCACCAGGACTGAATACACCAGGACTGAATACACCTGGACGGAATACCTCAGTAATGAATACACCCGGATTAAATCCACCAGGACTGAATACACCCGGACTGAATAAACCCGGACTGAATACATCCGGACTGAATTCACCCGGACTGAGTGCACCCAGACTGAATACACCAGGACTGAATACACACGGACTGAATATCCCTGGACTGAATACACCCGGACTGAATAAACCCTGATTGAATACACCAGGTCTGAATACACCCGGACTCTATAAACCCAGACTGAATACACCAGGACTGAATACACCAGGACTGAATACACCAGGACTGAATACACCCGTACTGAATAAACCCTGATTGAATACACCAGGTCTGAATACACCCGGACTCTATAAACCCAGACTGAATACACCAGGACTGAATACACCAGGACTGAATACACCAGGACTGAATACACCCGTACTGAATAAACCCAGACTGAATACACCCGGACTGAATATACCTCGACTGAATACACCCGGACTGAATACACCTGGACTGAATATACAAAGACTGAATACACCCGGACTGAATGCACCTGGACTGAATACACCAGGACTATATACACCCGGACTGAATACACGCGGATTGAATACTCCAGGCCTGAATAGACCCGGACTAAATACACCAGGACGGAATACACCCAGACTGAATACACCAGGACAGAATACACCCGGACTGTATGTACCCGGACTGAATACACCAGGACTGAATACACACGGATTGAAAACAACCGGACTGAATATACCACCACTGAATACACCAGGATTGATTACGCACGGACTGAATACACCCGGACTGAATACACCCGGACTGAATAAACCCGGACTGAATACACCCGGACTGACTACAGCCGGAATGAAAACACACGGACAGAATACAACCGGACTGAATACACACGGACTGAATATCCCTGGACTGAATACACCCGGACTGAATAAACCCTGATTGAATACACCAGGTCTGAATACACCCGGACTGAATAAACCCAGACTGAATACACCAGGATTGAATACACCAGGACTGAATACACCAGGACTGAATACACCCGTACTGAATAAACCCAGACTGAATACACCCGGACTGAATATACCTGGACTGAATACACCCGGACTGAATACACCCGGACTGAATACACCCAGACTTAATATACCCAGACTGAATACACCCGGACTGAATGCACCTGGACTGAATACACCAGGACTATGCACACCAGTTCTGAATACACCCGGAATGAACACACCCGGACTGAATACACCCGGATTGAATACTCCAGGACTGAATAGACCCGGACTAAATACACCAGGACGGAATACACCCAGACTGAATACACCAGGACAGAATACACCCGGACTGTATATACCCGGACTGAATACACCAGGACTGAATACAGCCGGATTGAAAACAACCGGACTGAATATACCACCACTGAATACACCAGGATTGATTACGCACGGACTGAATACACCCGGACTGAATACACCCGGACTGAATAAACCCGGACTGAATACACCAGGACTGACTACAGCCTGAATGAAAACACACGGACAGAATACAACCGGACTGAATACACATGGACTGAACACATCCGGACTGTAAACACCCGGACTGAATACACCCGGACTGAATCCACATGGACTGAATACAGCCGGAATGAAAACACCCGGACAGAATACACCCGGACTGAATACACCCGGACAGAATACACCAGGACCGAATACACCTGGAATGAAAACACCCGGACTGAATACGCACGGACTGAATACACCCGGACTGAATACACCCGGACTGAATACACCAGGACTGAATAAACCCGGACTGAATACACCCGGACTGACTACAGCCGGAATGAAAACACCCGGACAGAATACAGCAGGATTGAATAAACCTGGACTGAATACACCAGGACTGAATACACCCGGACTGAATACACCAGGACTGAATACACCCGGACTGAATATATCAGAACTGAATACGCCAGGACTGAATACGCCTGGACTGAATACACCCAGACTGAATACACCCGGACTGAATATACCTGGACTGAATACACCCGGACTGAATACACCCGGACTGAATACACCCGGACTGAATATACCCAGACTGAATACACCCGGACTGAATATACCAGCACCAAATACACCAGGACTGAATACGCCCGGACTGAATACACCCGGACTGAATACACCAGGCCTGAATACTCCCGTACAGACTATACACTGACTGAATACACCCGGACTGAATACACCCGGACTGACTACACACGGACTGAAAAAACGCGGACTGAATACAGCGGGACTGAATACGCCAGGATTGAATACTCCAGGACTGAATACACCAGGACTGAATACACCCGGACTGAATACACTCGGACTGACTGCACCAGGACTGAATACACCAGGACTGAATACACCCGGACGGAATACCTCAGTAATGAATACACCCGGATTAAATCCACCAGGACTGAATACACCCGGACTGAATAAACCCGGACTGAATACATCCGGACTGAATTCACCCGGACTGAGTGCACCCAGACTGAATACACCAGGACTGAATACACACGGACTGAATATCCCTGGACTGAATACACCCGGACTGAATAAACCCTGATTGAATACACCAGGTCTGAATACACCCGGACTGAATAAACCCAGACTGAATACACCAGGACTGAATACATCAGGACTGAATACACCAGAACTGAATACACCCAGACTGAATATACCCAGACTGAATACACCCGGACTGAATATACCTGGACTGAATACACCCGTACTGAATAAACCCAGACTGAATACACCCGGACTGAATATACCTGGACTGAATACACCGGGACTGAATACACCCGGACTGAATATACCCAGACTGAATACACCCGGACTGAATGCACCTGGACTGAATACACCAGGACTATATACACCAGTTCTGAATACACCCGGAATGAACACACCCGGACTGAATACACCCGGATTGAATACTCCAGGACTGAATAGACCCGGACTAAATACACCAGGACGGAATACACCCAGACTGAATACATCAGGACAGAATACACCCGGACTGAATACACCAGGACTGAATACAGCCGGATTGAAAACAACCGGACTGAATATACCACCACTGAATACACCAGGATTGATTACGCACGGACTGAATACACCCGGACTGAATAAACCCGGACTGAATACACCCGGACTGACTACAGCCGGAATGAAAACACACGGACAGAATACAACCGGACTGAATACACATGGACTGAACACATCCGGACTGTAAACACCCGGACTGAATACACCAGGACTGAATCCACATGGACTGAATACAGCCGGAATGAAAACACCCGGACAGAATACACCCGGACTGAATACACCCGGACAGAATACACCAGGACTGAATACACCTGGAATGAAAACACCCGGACTGAATACACCCGGACTGAATACACCCGGACTGACTACAGCCGGAATGAAAACACCCGGACAGAATACAGCAGGATTGAATAAACCCGGACTGAATACACCAGGACTGAATACACCCGGACTGAATACACCTCGACTGAATACACCAGGATTGAATACACCCGGACTGAATACACCAGGACTGAATACACCCGGACTGAATACATCAGAACTGAATACGCCAGGACTGAATACGCCTGGACTGAATACACCCAGACTGAATATATCAGAACTGAATACGAAGGACTGAATGCTCCTGGACTGAATACACCCAGACTGAATACACCCGGACTGAATACGCCGGACTGAATACACCTGGACTGAATACACCAGGCCTGAATACTCCCGGACAGACTATACACGGACTGAATACACCCGGACTGAATACACCAGGACTGAATACACCCGGACTGAATAAATCAGAACTGAATACGCCAGGACTGAATACGCCTGGACTGAATACACCCAGACTGAATATTTCAGAACTGAATACGAAGGACTGAATGCGCCTGGACTGAATACACCCAGACTGAATACACCCGGACTGAATACGCCACACTGAATACACCCGGACTGAATACACCAGGCCTGAATTCTCCCGGACAGACTATACACGGACTGAATACACCCGGACTGACTGCACACGGACTGAAAAAACGCGGACTGAGTACAGCGGGACTGAATACGCCAGGATTGAATACTCCAGGACTGAATAAACCAGGACTGAATACACCCGGACTGAATACACTCGGACTGACTGCACCAGGACTGAATACACCCGGACGGAATACCTCAGTAAGGAATACACCCGGATTATATCCACCAGGACTGAATACATCCGGACTGAATTCACCCGGACTGAGTGCACCTAGACTGAATACACCAGGACTGAATACACACGGACTGAATATCCCTGGACTGAATACACCCGGACTGAATAAACCCTGATTGAATACACCAGGACTGAATACACCCGGACTGAATAAGCCCAGACTGAATACACCAGGACTGAATACACCCGGACTGATTACACCAGGACTGAATACACCTGGATTGAATACACCCGGACTGAATACACCCCCACTGAATACACCAGGACTGAATACCCCCGTACTGAATATACCTGGACTGAATACACCCGGATTGAATACACCAGGACTGAAGACACCCGGACTGAAAAAACCCGGACTGAATACAACTGATCTGAATACCACCGGACTGAAAACACCCGGACTGAATACACCCGGACTAAATACAGCCGGACTGAAAATACCAGGACTGAATGCACCAGGACAGAATACACCCGGACTGAATACACCAGGACTGAATACACCCGGACTGAATACACCAGGAGTGAATACACCGGACTGAATACACCCGGACTGAATTCATATGGACTGAATACACCAGGACTGAATACACCTGGACTGAATACACCCGGACTGAATACACCCGGACTGAATACACCAGGAATGAAAAGACCCGGACGGAATACACCAGGACTGAATACACCCGGACTGAATACACACGGACTGCATACACCTGAACTGAATACACCCGGACTGAATACACCCGGAATGAATCCACCCGGACTGAATACAGCTGGACTGAAAACACCCGGACTGAATACACCCAGACTAAATACACCCGGATTGAATACACCTGGACTGAATACACCCGGACTGAATACAACTGGACTGAAAAAACCCAGACTGAATACACCCGATCTAAATACCTCCGGACTGAAAACACCCGGACTGAATACACCCGGACTAAATACAGCCGGACTGAAAATACCAGGACTGAATGCACCAGGACAGAATACACCCGGACTGAATACACCCGGACTGAATACACCCGGACTGAATACACCAGGAGTGAATACACCGGACTGAATACACCCGGACTGAATTCATCCGGACTGAATACACCAGAACTGAATACACCTAGACTGAATACACCCGGACTGAATACACCAGGACTGAATACAACCGGACTGAATACACCCGGACTGAATACACCCGGACTGAATACACCAGGAATGAAAACACCCGGACTGAATACACCAGGACTGAATACACCCGGATTGAATACACACGGACTGCATAAAGTCGAACTGAATACTCCCGGACTGAATACACCCGGACTGAATACACCCGGAATGAATCCACCCGGACTGAATACACCTGGACTGAATACACCCGGAATGAATCCACCCGGACTGAATACACCCAGACTGAATACACCCGGATTGAATACACCTGGACTGAATACACCCGGACTGAATACACCCGGACTGAATACACCCGAATTTAATACACCCGGACTGAATACACCCGAAATGAATACACCCGGACTGAATACACCCGGATTTAATGCACCCGGACTGAATACACCTGGACTGAATACAACCGATCTGAATACCACCGGACTGAAAACACCCGGACTGAATACACCCGGACTAAATACAGCCGGACTGAAAATACCAGGACTGAATGCACCAGGACAGAATACACCCGGACTGCATACACCAGGAGTGAATACACCGGACTGAATACACCCGGACTGAATTCCTATGGACTGAATACACCAGGACTGAATACACCTGGACTGAATACACCCGGACTGAATACACCAGGACTGAAGACAACCGGACTGAATGCACCCGGACTGAATACACCCGGACTGAATACACCAGGAATGAAAAGACCCGGACTGAATGCACCAGGACTGAATACACCCGGACTAATACACACGGACTGCATACACCCGAACTGAATACACCCGGACTGAATACACCCGGAATGAATCCACCGTGACTGAATACACCTTGACTGAAAACACCCGGACTGAATACACCCAGACTGAATACACCCGGATTGAATACACCTGGACTGAATACACCCAGACTGAATACACCAGGATTGAAAAAACATGGACTGAATACACCCGATCTGAATACCTCCGGACTGAAAACACCCGGACTGAATACACCCGGACTAAATACAGCCGGACTGAAAATACCAGGACTGAATGCACCAGGACAGAATACACCCGGACAGAATATACCCGGACTGAATACACCAGGACTGAATACACCCGGACTGAATACACCAGGAGTGAATACACCCGGACTGAATACACCCGGACTGAATTCATCTGGACTGAATACACCAGGACTGAATACACCTGGACTGAATACACCCGGACTGAATACATCTGGTCTGAATACACCCGGACTGAATACACCTGGAATGAAAACACCCGGACTGAATACACCCGGACTGAATACACCCGGACTGACTACAGCCGGAATGAAAACACCCGGACAGAATACAGCAGGATTGAATAAACCCGGACTGAATACACCAGGACTGAATACACCCGGACTGAATACACCACGACTGAATACACCAGGATTGAATACACCCGGACTGAATACACCAGGACTGAATACACCCGGACTGAATACATCAGAACTGAATACGCCAGGACTGAATACGCCTGAACTGAATACACCCAGACTGAATATATCAGAACTGAATACGAAGGACTGAATGCTCCTGGACTGAATACACCCAGACTGAATACACCCGGACTGAATACGCCGGACTGAATACACCTGGATTGAATACACCAGGCCTGAATACTCCCGGACAGACTATACACGGACTGAATACACCCGGACTGAATACACCAGGACTGAATACACCCGGACTGAATATATCAGAACTGAATACGCCAGGACTGATACGCCTGGACTGAATACACCCAGACTGAATATATCAGAACTGAATATGAAGGACTGAATACGCCTGGACTGAATACACCCAGACTGAATATATCAGAACTGAATATGAAGGACTGAATGCGCCTGGACTGAATACACCCAGACTGAATACACCCGGACTGAATACGCCAGACTGAATACACCCGGACTGAATACACCAGGACTGAATACACTCGGACTGACTGCACCAGGACTGAATACACCCGGACGGAATACCTCAGTAAGGAATACACCCGGATTATATCCACCAGGACTGAATACATCCGGACTGAATTCACCCGGACTGAGTGCACCTAGACTGAATACACCAGGACTGAATACACACGGACTGAATATCCCTGGACTGAATACACCCGGACTGAATAAACCATGATTGAATACACCAGGACTGAATACACCCGGACTGAATAAACCCAGACTGAATACACCAGGACTGAATACACCAGGACTCAATACACCCGGACTGAATACACCAGGAGTGAATACACCGGACTGAATACACCGGACTGAATACACCCGGACTTAATTCATCCGGACTGAATACACCCGGACTGAATACACCTGGACTGTATATACCCGGACTGAATACACCAGGACTGAATACAGCCGGATTGAAAACAACCGGACTGAATATACCAGCACTGAATACACCAGGATTGATTACGCACGGACTGAATACACCCGGACTGAATAATCCCGGACTGAATACACCCGGACTGACTACAGCCGGAATGAAAACACACGGACAGAATACAACCGGACTGAATACACATGGACTGATCACATCCGGACTGTAAACACCCGGACTGAATACACCAGGACTGAATCCACATGGACTGAATACAGCCGGAATGAAAACACCCGGACAGAATACACCCGGACTGAATACACCCGGACAGAATACACCAGGACCGAATACACCTGGAATGAAAACACCCGGACTGAATACACCCGGACTGAATACACCCGGACTGACGACAGCTGGAATGAAAACACCCGGACAGAATACAGCAGGATTGAATAAACCCGGACTGAATACACCAGGACTGAATACACCCGGACTGAATACACCACGACTGAATACACCAGGATTGAATCCACCCGGACTGAATACACCAGGACTGAATACACCCGGACTGAATACATCAGAACTGAATACGCTAGGACTGAATACGCCTGGACTGAATACACCCAGACTGAATATATCAGAACTGAATACGAAGGACTGAATGCTCCTGGACTGAATACACCCAGACTGAATACACCCGGACTGAATACGCCGGACTGAATACACCTGGAATGAATACACCAGGCCTGAATACTCCCGGACAGACTATACACGGACTGAATACACCCGGACTGAATACACCAGGACTGAATACACCCGGACTGAATATATCAGAACTGAATACGCCAGGACTGAATACGCCTGGACTGAATACACCCAGACTGAATACACCCGGACTGAATACGCCAGACTGAATACACCCGGACTGAATACACCAGGCCTGAATACTCCCGGACAGACTATACACGGACTGAATACACCCGGACTGAATACACCCCGACTGACTGCACACGGACTGAAAAAACGCGGACTGAATATAGCGGGACTGAATACGCCAGGATTGAATACTCCAGGACTGAATAAACCAGGACTGAATACACCCGGACTGAATACACTCGGACTGACTGCACCAGGACTGAATACACCCGGACGGAATACCTCAGTAAGGAATACACCCGGATTATATCCACCAAGACTGAATACATCCGGACTGAATTCACCCGGACTGAATGCACCTAGACTGAATACACCAGGACTGAATACACACGGACTGAATATCCCTGGACTGAATACACCCGGACTGAATAAACCCTGATTGAATACACCAGGACTGAATACACCCGGACTGAATAAACCCAGACTGAATACACCAGGACTGAATACACCAGGACTCAATACACCCGGACTGAATACACCAGGAGTGAATACACCGGACTGAATACACCGGACTGAATACACTCGGACTGAATTCATCCGGACTGAATACACCCGGACTGAATACACCTGGACTGTATATACCCGGACTGAATACACCAGGACTGAATACAGCCGGATTGAAAACAACCGGACTGAATATACCAGCACTGAATACACCAGGATTGATTACGCACGGACTGAATACACCCGGACTGAATAAACCCGGACTGAATACACCCGGACTGACTACAGCCGGAAAGAAAACACACGGACAGAACACAACCGGACTGAATACACATTGACTGAACACATTCGGACTGTAAACACCCGGACTGAATACACCAGGACTGAATCCACATGGACTGAATACAGCCGAAATGAAAACACCCGGACAGAATACACCCGGACTGAATACACCCGGACAGAATACACCAGGACCGAATACACCTGGAATTAAAACACCCGGACTGAATACACCCGGGCTGAATACACCCGGACTGACGACAGCTGGAATGAAAACACCCGGACAGAATACAGCAGGATTGAATAAACCCGGACTGAATACACCAGGACTGAATACACCCGGACTGAATACACCACGACTGAATACACCAGGATTGAATACACCCGGACTGAATACACCAGGACTGAATACACCCGGACTGAATACATCAGAACTGAATACGCTAGGACTGAATACGCCTGGACTGAATACACCCAGACTGAATATATCAGAACTGAATACGAAGGACTGAATGCTCCTGGACTGAATACACCCAGACTGAATACACCCGGACTGAATACGACGGACTGAATACACCTGGAATGAATACACCAGGCCTGAATACTCCCGGACAGACTATACACGGACTGAATACACCCGGACTGAATACACCAGGACTGAATACACCCGGACTGAATATATCAGAACTGAATACGCCAGGACTGAATACGCCTGGACTGAATACACCCAGACTGAATACACCCGGACTGAATACGCCAGACTGAATACACCCGGACTGAATACACCAGGCCTGAATACTCCCGGACAGACTATACACGGACTGAATACACCCGGACTGAATACACCCGGACTGACTGCACACGGACTGAAAAAACGCGGACTGAATATAGCGGGACTGAATACGCCAGGATTGAATACTCCAGGACTGAATAAACCAGGACTGAATACACCCGGACTGAATACACTCGGACTGACTGCACCAGGACTGAATACACCCGGACGGAATACCTCAGTAAGGAATACACCCGGATTATATCCACCAAGACTGAATACATCCGGACTGAATTCACCCGGACTGAATGCACCTAGACTGAATACACCAGGACTGAATACACACGGACTGAATATCCCTGGACTGAATACACCCGGACTGAATAAACCCTGATTGAATACACCAGGACTGAATACACCCGGACTGAATAAACCCAGACTGAATACACCAGGACTGAATACACCAGGACTCAATACACCCGGACTGAATACACCAGGAGTGAATACACCGGACTGAATACACCGGACTGAATACACTCGGACTGAATTCATCCGGACTGAATACACCCGGACTGAATACACCTGGACTGTATATACCCGGACTGAATACACCAGGACTGAATACAGCCGGATTGAAAACAACCGGACTGAATATACCAGCACTGAATACACCAGGATTGATTACGCACGGACTGAATACACCCGGACTGAATAAACCCGGACTGAATACACCCGGACTGACTACAGCCGGAAAGAAAACACACGGACAGAACACAACCGGACTGAATACACATTGACTGAACACATTCGGACTGTAAACACCCGGACTGAATACACCAGGACTGAATCCACATGGACTGAATACAGCCGGAATGAAAACACCCGGACAGAATACACCCGGACTGAATACACCCGGACAGAATACACCAGGACCGAATACACCTGGAATTAAAACACCCGGACTGAATACACCCGGATTGAATACACCCGGACTGACTACAGCCGGAATGAAAACACACGGACAGAATACAACCGGACTGAATACACACGGACTGAATATCCCTGGACTGAATACACCGGACTGAATAAACCCTGATTGAATACACCAGGACTGAATACACCCGGACTGAATAAACCCAGACTGAATACACCAGGACTGAATACACCAGGACTCAATACACCCGGACTGAATACACCAGGAGTGAATACACCGGACTGAATACACCGGACTGAATACACCCGGACTTAATTCATCCGGACTGAATACACCCGGACTGAATACACCTGGACTGTATATACCCGGACTGAATACACCAGGACTGAATACAGCCGGATTGAAAACAACCGGACTGAATACACCCGGACTGAATATACCCAGACTGAATACACCCGGACTGAATGCACCTGGACTGAATACACCAGGACTATATACATCAGTTCTGAATACACCCGGAATGAACACACCCGGACTGAATACACCCGGATTGAATACTCCAGGACTGAATAGACCCGGACTAAATACACCAGGATGGAATACACCCAGACTGAATACACCAGGACAGAATACACCCGGACTGTATATACCCGGACTGAATACACCAGGACTGAATACAGCCGGATTGAAAACAACCGGACTGAATATACCACCACTGAATACACCAGGATTGATTACGCACGGACTGAATACACCCGGACTGAATACACCCGGACTGAATAAACCCGGACTGAATACACCCGGACTGACTACAGCCGGAATGAAAACACACGGACTGAATACAGCCGGAATGAAAACACCCGGACAGAATACACCCGGACTGAATACACCCGGACAGAATACACCAGGACCGAATACACCTGGAATGAAAACACCCGGACTGAATACGCACGGACTGAATACACCCGGACTGAATACACCAGGACTGAATAAACCCGGACTGAATACACCCGGACTGACTACAGCCGGAATGAAAACACTCGGACAGAATACAGCAGGATTGAATAAACCCGGACTGAATACACCAGGACTGAATACACCCGGACTGAATACACCCGGACTGAATACACCAGGATTGAATACACCCGGACTGAATATATCAGAACTGAATACGCCAGGACTGAATACGCCTGGACTGAATACACCCAGACTGAATACACCCGGACTGAATACACCCGGACTGAATACACCCGGACTGAATATACCAGGACTGAATACACCCGGACTGAATACACTCGGACTGACTGCACCAGGACTGAATACACCTGGACGGAATACCTCAGTAATGAATACACCCGGATTAAATCCACCAGGACTGAATACACCCGGACTGAATAAACCCGGACTGAATACATCCGGACTGAATTCACCCGGACTGAGTGCACCCAGACTGAATACACCAGGACTGAATACACACGGACTGAATATCCCTGGACTGAATACACCCGGACTGAATAAACCCAGACTGAATACACCAGAACTGAATACACCAGGACTGAATACAACAGGAATGAATACACCCGTACTGAATAAACCCAGACTGAATACACCCGGACTGAATATACCTGGACTGAATACACCCGGACTGAATACACCCGGACTGAATACACCCGGACTGACTACAGCCGGAATGAAAACACTCGGACAGAATACAGCAGGATTGAATAAACCCGGACTGAATACATCAGGACTGAATACACCCGGACTGAATACACCCAGACTGAATACACCAGGATTGAATCCACCCGGACTGAATACACCAGGACTGAATACACCCGGACTGAATACATCAGAACTGAATACGCCAGGACTGAATACGCCTGGACTGAATACACCCGGATTTAACACACACGGACTGCATGCACCCGAACTGAATACACCCGGACTGAATACACCTGGACTGAATACACCCGGACTGAATACACCCGGACTGAATGCACCAGGAATGAAAACACCCGGACTGAATACACCAGGACTGAATACAACCGGACTGAATACTCCCGGAATGAATCCACTCGGACTGAATACACCTGGACTGAATGCACCCGGACTGAATACACCCGGACTGAATACACCCGGACTGAATACACCTGGACTGAATGCAGCCGGACCGAATACACCTGGACTGAATACACCCGGACTGAATACACCCGAACTGAATACACCCGGACTGAATACACCCGGAATGAATCCACTCGGACTGAATACACCTGGACTGAATACACCCGGATTTAACACACACGGACTGCATGCACCCGAACCGAATACACCCGGACTGAATACACCAGAAATGAATACACCCGGACTGAATGCAGCCGGACTGAATACACCTGGACTGAATACACCCGGTCTGAATACACCCGAACTGAATACACCCGAACTGAATACACCCGGACTGAATACACCAGGAATGAATACACCCGGACTGAATACACCTGGACTGAATACACCCGGACTGAATACACCCGAATTGAATACAACCGGACTGAATACACCCGAAATGAATACAATACCGGACTGAATACACCCGGATTTAATGCACCCGGACTGAATACACCCGGACTGAATACACGCGGACGGAATACACCCACACTTAATGCACCCAGACTGAATACGTCAGGACTGAATACACACGGACGGAATACTCCAGGACTGAATACACCAGGACTGAATACACCCGGACTGAATACACCAGGACTGAATACACCAGGACTGAATACACCAGGACTGAATACACTCGGACTAAATACACTTGGACTGAATGCAGACGGACTGAATACATGACTGAATACAGCCGGACTGAATGCACCTGAACTGAATACACCCGGACTAAATACACCATTACTGAATACACCAGGATTGAATAGACCCGAACTGAAAACAACAGGACTGAATACACCCGGACTGAATACACCCGGACTGAATACACCAGGACTGAATACACCTGGACTGAATACACCCGGACTCAATACACCCAACTGAATACACCAGGATTGAATACACCCAGACTGAATACACCCGGACTGAATACACCAGGACTGAATACACCCGGACTAAATACACCAGGACAGAATACACCTAGACTGAATACACCCGGACTCAATACACACGGACTGAATACACCAGGATTGAACACACCCAGACTGAAAACAACAGGACTAGATACACCCGGACTGAATACACCCGGACTGAATACACCTGAACTGAATACACCAGGACTCAATACGCCCGGATTGAATGCACACCCGGACTGAATACACCCGGACTGAAAACAGCAGGAATGAATACACCTGGACTGAATACACCCGGACTGAATGGACCCGGACTGAATGCACCCGGACTGAATACACCTGGACTGAATACACCCGGACTGAATGCAGCCAGACTGAATACACCTGGACTGAATACACCCGGACTGAATACACCCAAACTGAATACACCCGGACTGAATACACCCGGAATGAATAAACCCGGACTAAATACACCAGGACAGAATACACATGGACTGAATACACCCGGACTCAATACACCCGGACTGAATACACCCGGACTGAATACACCTGGACTGAATACACCAGGACTCAATACGCCCGGACTGAATACACCAGGAATGAATACACCCGGACTGAATACACCCGGACTGAATACACCAGGAATGAAAACACCCGGACTGAATACACCAGGACTGAATAGACCCGGACTGAATACACACGGACTGCATACACCCAAACTGAATACACCCAGACTGAATACACCCGGAATGAATACACCCGGACTGAAAACACCCGGACTGAATACATCCGGACTGAATACACCCGGATTGAATACATCTGGACTGAATACACCCGGACTGAATACACCTGGACTGAATACACCCGGACTGAATACACCCGAACTGAATACACCCGGACTGAATACACCAGGAATGAATACACCCGGACTGAATACAACTGGACTGAATACACCCGGACTGAATACACCCGAATTGAATACAACCGGACTGAATACACCCGAAATGAATACACCCGGACTGAATACACCCGGATTTAATGCACCCGGACTTAATACACCCGGACTGAATACACACGGACGGAATACTCCAGGACTGAATACACCAGGACTGAATACACCCGGACTGAATACACCAGGACTGAATACACCAGGACTGAATACACCAGGACTGAATAAACTCGGACTAAATACACTTGGACTGAATGCAGACGGACTGAATACACCGGACTGAATATAGCCGGACTGAATGCACCTGAACTGAAAACACCCGAACTAAATACACCATTACTGAATACACCAGGACTGAATACACCCGCACTGAATTCACCCGGACTGAATAAACCCGGACTCAATACACCCGGACTGAATACACCAGGATTGAATAGACCCGAACTGAAAACAACAGGACTGAATACACCCGGACTGACTACACCCGGACAGAATACACCAGGACTGAATATACCTGGACTGAATACACCCGGACTGAATACACCCGAACTGACTACACCTGGACTGAATACACCCGGACTGAATTCACCCGGACTGACTACAACCAGCTGAATACACCCGGACTGAATACACCCGGACTGAGTACACCCGGACTGAATAAACCCGGATTGAATACACCCGGACTGAATAAACCTTGGCTGAAAACACACTGACGGAATACACCTTGACTGAATACACCCGGTCTGAATACATCAGGACAGAATACGCCCAGACTGAATATACCAGGATTGAATACACCCGGACTGAATGCACCAGGACTGACTGCAACCGGACTGAATGCACCAGGACTGAATACACCAGGACTGACTACACCCGTACTGAATACACCAGGACTGAATACGTCCGGACTGAATACAACCGGACTGAATACACCCGGACTGAATACACCAGGACTGAATACACCCGGACTGACTACACCGGACTGAATACACCACGACTGAATACACCAGGACTGAATACACCCGGACTGAATACACCCGTACTGAAAACACCAGGACTGAATACACCCGGATTGAGTACACCCGGACTGAATACACCCGAACTGAATAAACCTGGATTGAATACACCCGGACTGAATACACTAGAGCTGCAAACACCCTGACTGAATACACCCTGACTGAATACACCCGGTCTGAATACACCAGGACTGACTACACCCGGACTGAAAACACACGGACTGAATACACCCAGACTGAATACACAAGGGCTGAAAACACCCTGACTGAATACACCCTGATTGAATACACTCGGACTGAATATACCCGGACTGAATACACCCGGACTGAATGCACCAGGACTGAATACACCCGGACTGAAAACACCAGGACTGAATACACCCGGATTGAATACACCCGGACTGAATACATAAGGGCTGAAAACACCCTGACTGAATACACCCTGACTGAATACAATCGGACTGAATATACCAGGACTGAATACACCCGGACTGAATGCACCAGGAATGACTGCAACCGGCCTGAATACACCAGGACTGAATACACCAGGACTGACTACACCCGGACTGAATACACCAGCATTGAATACGCCCGGACTGAAGACAACCGGACTGAATACACCTGGACTGAATACACCAGGACTGAATACACCCAAACTGACTACACCGGACTGAATACACCACGACTGAATACACCAGGACTGAATACACCCGGACTGAATACACCCTGACTGAATACACCCTGACTGAATACACAAGGGCTGAAAACATCCTGACTGAATACACCCTGACTGAATACACTCGGACTGAATATACCAGGACTGAATACACCCGGACTGAATGCACCAGGACTGAATACACCAGGACTGACTACACCCGGATTGAATACACCAGTACTGAATACGCCCGGACTGAATACACCCGGACTGAATACACCCGGACTGACTACACCGGACTGAATACACCACGACTGAATACACCAGGACTGAATACACCCGGACTGAAAACACCAGGACTGAATACACCCGGATTGAATACACCCGGACTGAATACACCCGGACTGAATACAAACGGACTGAATTAACACGGATTGAATACACCCGGACTGAATACACAAGGGCTGAAAACACCCTGGCTGAATACACCCTGACTGAATACACCCCGACTTAATACACCCGGACTGAATACACAAGGACTGAATACACCCAGACATAATACACCCGGACTACATAAACCAGGACTGAATACACCCGGACTTAATACACCCGGACTGAATACATCATGACAGAATAAACCCGGACTGAATACACCAGGACTGAATACTCCCGGACGTAATATACACGGACGTAATACACCCGCACTGAATTCACCCGGACTGAAGAGACCCGGACTGATTACACTCGGACTGAATACCGCCGGTCTGAATACAGCCGGACTGAATACAGCCGGACTGAATACACCCGGACTGAATAAACCCAGACTGAATACACCTGACTGAATACACCCGGACTGAATAGACCTGGACTCAATACAGCTGGACTGAATACACCAGGACTGACTACACCCGGACTGAATACACCCGGACTGAATATACCCAGACTGAATACACCCGGACTGAATACACCCAGATTGAATACACCCGGACTGAATACGCCCGGACTGAAAACACCCAGACTCAATACACCCGGCCTGAATACATCAGGACTGAATACTCCCGGACTGAATACACCCGGACTGACTATACCTGGACTGAATACACCAGGACTGACGACACCCGGACTCAATATAGCTGGACTGAATAAACCCGGACTGACTACACACGGACTGAATACATCCTGACTGAATACACCCAGACTGACTACATCCGGACTGAATACAACCGGACTGAATACACCCGGACTGACTACACCCGGACAGAATACACCAGGACTGAATATACCTGGACTGAATACACCCGGACTGAATACACCCGGACTGACAACACCCGGACTGAATACACCCGGACTGAATTCACCCGGACTGACTACAACCAGCTGAATACACCCGGACTGAATACACCCGGACTGACTACACACGGGCTGAATACAGCCAGACTGAACACACCCGGTCTGAATACACCAGGACTGAATACACCCGGACTGAATACACCCGGACTGAATACACCCGGACGGAATACACCCGGACTAAATACACCCGGATTGAATACACCCGGACTGAATACGCCTGGACTGAAAACACCCGGACTTAATATACCCGGCCTGAATACACCACGACTGAATACTCCCGGACTGAATACACCCGGACTAACTATACCCAGACTGAAAACACTCGGAATAAATACACCCGGACTGAATACACCAGGACTGAATACACCAGGACTGAATACACCCGGCCTGAATACACCCGAAATGAATACACCCGGACTGAATACACCAGGACTGAATACACCAGCACTGAATACACCCGGCCTGAATAGACCCGAAATGAATACACCCGGACTTTAGACACCCGGATTTAATGCAGCCGGATTGAATACAACCGGACTGAATACACATGGACGGAATACGCCAGGACTGTATACACCCGGACAGAATACACTCGGACTGATTACACCCGTACTGAATACACCCGAACTGAATACACCCGGACTGAATATACCCGGACGGAATACACCCACACTTAATGTACCTGGACTGAATACACTAGGACTGAATATACCAGGACTGAATACACCCGGCCTGAATACACCCGGACTGAATACACCCGAACTGAATACACCCGGACGGAATACACCCGAAATGAATACACCCGAACTGAATACACCCGGATTTAATGCACCCGGATTGAATGCAACCGGACTGAATACACGTGGACGGAATACACCAGGACTGAATACACCCGGTCAGAATAGACTCAGACTGAATACACCCGGACTGCATACACCCGTACTAAATACACATGGACTGAATACATCCGGACTGAATACACCCGGACTGAATACACCCGGACTGAATACACCAGGACTGTCTGCACCAGGACTGACTACAACCGGACTGAATACACCAGGACTGAATACACCAGGACTGACTACACACAGACAGAATACACTAGGACTGAATACACCCGGACTGAATACACCCGGACTGAATAGATCCGGACTGAACACACCAGGACTGAATGCACCCGGACTGACTGCACTGGACTGAATAGACCACGACTGAATACACCAGGACTGAATACACCCGGACTGAATACACCCGGACTGAAAACACCAGGACTGAATACACCCGGACTGAATACACAAGGGCTGAAAACACCCTGACTGAATACACCCTGACTGGATACACCCGGACTAAATACACCCGGACTGAATACACAAGGACTGAATATACCCGGAGGTAATACACCCGGACTAAATACACCAGGACTGAATACACCCGGACGTAATACACCCGGACTGAATACACCAGGACTGAATAGACCCGGACTGATTACATTCGGACTGAATACAGCCGGACTGAATACACCCGGACTGAATACAGCCGGACTGAATACGCCCGGACTGAATATACCCGGACTGAATAAACCCGGACTGAATACACCCGGACTGAATACGCCCAGACTGAAAACACCCAGACTCAATACACCCGGCCTGAATACATCAGGACTAAATACTCCCGGACTGAATACACCCGGACTGGCTACACCAAGACTGAATACACCCGAAATGAATACACCCGGACTGACTACACCTGGACTGAATACACCAGGACTGACTACACCCGGACTCAATATAGCTGGACTGAATAAAACCAGACTGACTACACCTGGACTGAATACACCAGGACTGAATACACCAGGACTGAATACACACGGACTGAATAAACCCGGACTGAATAAACCCGGACTGAAAACACCCGCACTGAATACTCCCGGACTGAATACACCCGGACTGACTACACCTGGACTGAATACACCAGGACTGACGACACCCGGACTCAATATTGCTGGACTGAATAAACCCGGACTGACTACACACGGACTGAATACATCCTGACTGAATACACCCAGACTGACTACATCCGGACTGAATACAACCGGACTGAATACACCCGGACTGACTACACCCGGACAGAATACACCAGGACTGAATATACCTGGACTGAATACACCCGGACTGAATACACCCGGACTGACTACACCTGGACTGAATACACCCGGACTGAATTCAGCCGGACTGACTACAACCAGCTGAATACACCCGGACTGAATACACCCGGACTGAGTACACCCGGACTGAATAAACCCGGATTGAATACACCCGGACTGAATACACCTTGGCTGAAAACACACTGACGGAATACACCTTGACTGAATACACCCAGACTGAATACACCAGGACTGACTACACCAGGAGTGAAAACACCCAAACTGAATACACCAGGACTGAATACACCAGGACTGAATACACACGGACTGAATAAACCCGGACTGAATAAACCTGGACTGAAAACACACGGACTGAATAAACCCGGACTGAATCAACCTGGATTGAATACACCCGGTCTGAATACACCAGGGCTGCAAACACCCTGACTGAATACACCCTGACTGAATACACCCGGTCTGAATACACCAGGACAGAATACGCCCAGACTGAATATACCAGGATTGAATACAACCGGACTGAATGCACCAGGACTGACTGCAACCGGACTGAATGCACCAGGACTGAATACACCAGGACTGACTACACCCGTACTGAATACACCAGGACTGAATACGCCCGGACTGAATACAACCGGACTGAATACACCCGGACTGAATACACCAGGACTGAATACACCCGGACTGACTACACCGGACTGAATACACCACGACTGAATACACCAGGACTGAATACACCCGGACTGAATACACCCGTACTGAAAACACCAGGACTGAATACACCCGGATTGAGTACACCCGGACTGAATACACCCGAACTGAATAAACCTGGATTGAATACACCCGGACTGAATACACCAGAGCTGCAAACACCCTGACTGAATACACCCTGACTGAATACACCCGGTCTGAATACACCAGGACTGACTACACCCGGACTGAAAACATGCGGACTGAATACACCCAGACTGAATACACAAGGGCTGAAAACACCCTGACTGAATACACCCTGATTGAATACACTCGGACTGAATATACCAGGACTGAATACACCCGGACTGAATGCACCAGGACTGAATACACCCGGACTGAAAACACCAGGACTGAATACACCCGGATTGAATACACCCGGACTGAATACACCCGGACTGAATACACCCGGACTGAATAAACCCGGATTGAATACACCCGGACTGAATACACAAGGGCTGAAAACACCCTGACTGAATACACCCTGACTGACTACACCCGGACAGAATACACCAGGACTGAATATACCTGGACTGAATACACCCGGACTGAATACACCCGGACTGACAACACCCGGACTGAATACACCCGGACTGAATTCACCCGGACTGACTACAACCAGCTGAATACACCCGGACTGAATACACCCGGACTGACTACACACGGGCTGAATACAGCCAGACTGAACACACCCGGTCTGAATACACCAGGACTGAATACACCCGGACTGAATACACCCGGACTGAATACACCCGGACGGAATACACCCGGACTAAATACACCCGGATTGAATACACCCGGACTGAATACGCCTGGACTGAAAACACCCGGACTTAATATACCCGGCCTGAATACACCACGACTGAATACTCCCGGACTGAATACACCCGGACTAACTATACCCAGACTGAAAACACTCGGAATAAATACACCCGGACTGAATACACCAGGACTGAATACACCAGGACTGAATACACCCGGCCTGAATACACCCGAAATGAATACACCCGGACTGAATACACCAGGACTGAATACACCAGCACTGAATACACCCGGCCTGAATACACCCGAAATGAATACACCCGGACTTTAGACACCCGGATTTAATGCAGCCGGATTGAATACAACCGGACTGAATACACATGGACGGAATACGCCAGGACTGTATACACCCGGACAGAATACACTCGGACTGATTACACCCGTACTGAATACACCCGAACTGAATACACCCGGACTGAATATACCCGGACGGAATACACCCACACTTAATGTACCTGGACTGAATACACTAGGACTGAATATACCAGGACTGAATACACCCGGCCTGAATACACCCGGACTGAATACACCCGAACTGAATACACCCGGACGGAATACACCCGAAATGAATACACCCGAACTGAATACACCCGGATTTAATGCACCCGGATTGAATGCAACCGGACTGAATACACGTGGACGGAATACACCAGGACTGAATACACCCGGTCAGAATAGACTCAGACTGAATACACCCGGACTGCATACACCCGTACTAAATACACATGGACTGAATACATCCGGACTGAATACACCCGGACTGAATACACCCGGACTGAATACACCAGGACTGTCTGCACCAGGACTGACGACAACCGGACTGAATACACCAGGACTGAATACACCAGGACTGACTACACACGGACTGAATACACTAGGACTGAATACACCCGGACTGAATACACCCGGACTGAATAGATCCGGACTGAACACACCAGGACTGAATGCACCCGGACTGACTGCACTGGACTGAATACACCACGACTGAATACACCAGGACTGAATACACCCGGACTGAATACACCCGGACTGAAAACACCAGGACTGAATACACCCGGACTGAATACACAAGGGCTGAAAACACCCTGACTGAATACACCCTGACTGGATACACCCGGACTAAATACACCCGGACTGAATACACAAGGACTGAATACACCCGGAGGTAATACACCCGGACTAAATACACCAGGACTGAATACACCCGGACGTAATACACCCGGACTGAATACACCAGGACTGAATAGACCCGGACTGATTACATTCGGACTGAATACAGCCGGACTGAATACACCCGGACTGAATACAGCCGGACTGAATACGCCCGGACTGAATATACCCGGACTGAATACACCCGGACTGAATACGCCCAGACTGAAAACACCCAGACTCAATACACCCGGCCTGAATACATCAGGACTAAATACTCCCGGACTGAATACACCCGGACTGACTACACCAAGACTGAATACACCCGAAATGAATACACCCGGACTGACTACACCTGGACTGAATACACCAGGACTGACTACACCCGGACTCAATATAGCTGGACTGAATAAAACCGGACTGACTACACCTGGACTGAATACACCAGGACTGAATACACCAGGACTGAATACACACGGACTGAATAAACCCGGACTGAATAAACCCGGACTGAAAACACCCGCACTGAATACTCCCGGACTGAATACACCCGGACTGACTACACCTGGACTGAATACACCAGGACTGACGACACCCGGACTCAATATTGCTGGACTGAATAAACCCGGACTGACTACACACGGACTGAATACATCCTGACTGAATACACCCAGACTGACTACATCCGGACTGAATACAACCGGACTGAATACACCCGGACTGACTACACCCGGACAGAATACACCAGGACTGAATATACCTGGACTGAATACACCCGGACTGAATACACCCGGACTGACTACACCTGGACTGAATACACCCGGACTGAATTCACCCGGACTGACTACAACCAGCTGAATACACCCGGACTGAATACACCCGGACTGAGTACACCCGGACTGAATAAACCCGGATTGAATACACCCGGACTGAATACACCTTGGCTGAAAACACACTGACGGAATACACCTTGACTGAATACACCCAGACTGAATACACCAGGACTGACTACACCAGGAGTGAAAACACCCAAACTGAATACACCAGGACTGAATACACCAGGACTGAATACACACGGACTGAATAAACCCGGACTGAATAAACCTGGACTGAAAACACACGGACTGAATAAACCCGGACTGAATCAACCTGGATTGAATACACCCGGTCTGAATACACCAGGGCTGCAAACACCCTGACTGAATACACCCTGACTGAATACACCCGGTCTGAATACACCAGGACAGAATACGCCCAGACTGAATATACCAGGATTGAATACACCCGGACTGAATGCACCAGGACTGACTGCAACCGGACTGAATGCACCAGGACTGAATACACCAGGACTGACTACACCCGTACTGAATACACCAGGACTGAATACGCCCGGACTGAATACAACCGGACTGAATACACCCGGACTGAATACACCAGGACTGAATACACCAGGATTGAATACACCCGGACTGAATACACCCGTACTGAAAACACCAGGACTGAATACACCCGGATTGAGTACACCCGGACTGAATACACCCGAACTGAATAAACCTGGATTGAATACACCCGGACTGAATACACCAGAGCTGCAAACACCCTGACTGAATACACCCTGACTGAATACACCCGGTCTGAATACACCAGGACTGACTACACCCGGACTGAAAACACGCGGACTGAATACACCCAGACTGAATACACAAGGGCTGAAAACACCCTGACTGAATACACCCTGATTGAATACACTCGGACTGAATATACCAGGACTGAATACACCCGGACTGAATGCACCAGGACTGAATACACCCGGACTGAAAACACCAGGACTGAATACACCCGGACTGAATACACCCGGACTGAATACACCCGGACTGAATAAACCCGGATTGAATACACCCGGACTGAATACACAAGGGCTGAAAACACCCTGACTGAATACACCCTGACTGAATACAATCGGACTGAATATACCAGGACTGAATACACCCGGACTGAATGCACCAGGAATGACTGCAACCGGCCTGAATACACCAGGACTGAATACACCAGGACTGACTACACCCGGACTGAATACACCAGCATTGAATACGCCCGGACTGAAGACAACCGGACTGAACACACCTGGACTGAATACACCAGGACTGAATACACCCAAACTGACTACACCGGACTGAATACACCACGACTGAATACACCAGGACTGAATACACCCGGACTGAATACACCCTGACTGAATACATCCTGACTGAATACACCCGGTCTGAATACACCAGGACTGACTACACCCAGACTGAAAACACGCGGACTGAATACACCCAGACTGACGACACCGGACTGAATACACCACGACTGAATACACCAGGACTGAATACACCCCGATTGAATACACCCGGACTGAATACACCCGGACTGAATACACCCGGACTGAATAAACCCGGATTGAATACACCCGGACTGAATACACAAGGGCTGAAAACATCCTGACTGAATACACCCTGACTGAATACACTCGGACTGAATATACCAGGACTGAATACACCCGGACTGAATGCACCAGGACTGAATACACCAGGACTGACTACACCCGGATTGAATACACCAGTACTGAATACGCCCGGACTGAATACACCCGGACTGAATACACCCGGACTGAATAGACCCGGACTGAATATACCAGGACTGAATACACCCGGACTGACTACACCGGACTGAATACACCAGGACTGAATACACCAGGACTGAATACACCCGGACTGAATACACCCGGACTGAAAACACCAGGACTGAATACACCCGGATTGAATACACCCGGACTGAATACACCCGGACTGAATACAAACGGACTCAATTAACACGGATTGAATACACCCGGACTGAATACACAAGGGCTGAAAACACCCTGGCTGAATACACCCTGACTGAATACACCCCGACTTAATACACCCGGACTGAACACACAAGGACTGAATACACCCAGACATAATACACCCGGACTACATAAACCAGGACTGAATACACCCGGACTGAATACACCCGGACTGAATACATCATGACAGAATAAACCCGGACTGAATACACCAGGACTGAATACTCCCGGACGTAATATACACGGACGTAATACACCCGCACTGAATTCACCCGGACTGAAGAGACCCGGACTGATTACACTCGGACTGAATACCGCCGGTCTGAATACAGCCGGACTGAATACAGCCGGACTGAATACACCCGGACTGAATAAACCCAGACTGAATACACCTGACTGAATACACCCGGACTGAATAGACCTGGACTCCATACAGCTGGACTGAATACACCAGGACTGACTACACCCGGACTGAATACACCCGGACTGAATATACCCAGACTGAATACACCCGGACTGAATACACCCGGACTGAAAACACCCGCACTGAATACGCCCGGACTGAAAACACCCAGACTCAATACACCCGGCCTGAATACATCAGGACTGAATACTCCCGGACTGAATACACCCGGACTGACTACACCTGGACTGAATACACCAGGACTGACGACACCCGGACTCAATATAGCTGGACTGAATAAACCCGGACTGACTACACACGGACTGAATACATCCTGACTGAATACACCCAGACTGACTACACCCGGACTGAATGCACCAGGACTGAATACACCCGGACTGAAAACACCAGGACTGAATACACCCGGATTGAATACACCTGGACTGAATACACCCGGACTGAATACAAACGGACTGAACAAACACGGATTGAATAAACCCGGACTGAATATGCCCGGACTGAAAACACCCAGACTCAATACACCCGGCCTGAATATATCAGGACTTAATACTCCCGGACTGAATACACCCGGACTGACTATACCTGGACTGAATACACCAGGACTGACGACACCCGGACTCAATATAGCTGGACTGAATAAACCCGGACTGACTACACACGGACTGAATACATCCTGACTGAATACACCCAGACTGACTACATCCGGACTGAATACAACCGGACTGAATACACCCGGACTGACTACACCCGGACTGAATACACCCATACTGAAAACACCAGGATTGAATACACCCGGATTGAGTACACCCGGACTGAATACACCCGAACTGAATAAACCTGGATTGAATACACCCGGACTGAATACACCAGAGCTGCAAACACCCTGACTGAATACACCCTGACTGAATACACCCGGTCTGAATACACCAGGACTGACTACACCCGGACTGAAAACACGCGGACTGAATACACCCAGACTGAATACACAAGGGCTGAAAACACCCTGACTGAATACACCCTGATTGAATACACTCGGACTGAATATGCCAGGACTGAATACACCCGGACTGAATGCACCAGGACTGAATACACCCGGACTGAAAACACCAGGACTGAATACACCCGGATTGAATACACCCGGACTGAATACACCCGGACTGAATACACCCGGACTGAATAAACCCGGATTGAATACACCCGGACTGAATACACAAGGGCTGAAAACACCCTGACTGAATACACCCTGACTGAATACAATCGGACTGAATACACCAGGACTGACTACACCCGGACTGAATACACCAGCATTGAATACGCCCGGACTGAAGACAACCGGACTGAATACACCTGGACTGAATACACCAGGACTGAATACACCCAAACTGACTACACCGGACTGAATACACCACGACTGAATACACCAGGACTGAATACACCCGGACTGAATACACCCTGACTGAATACACCCGGTCTGAATACACCAGGACTGACTACACCCAGACTGAAAACACGCGGACTGAATACACCCAGACTGACTACACCGGACTGAATACACCACGACTGAATACACCAGGACTGAATACACCCCGATTGAATACACCCGGACTGAATACACCCGGACTGAATAAACCCGGATTGAATACACCCGGACTGAATACACAAGGGCTGAAAACATCCTGACTGAATACACCCTGACTGAATACACTCGGACTGAATATACCAGGACTGAATACACCCGGACTGAATGCACCAGGACTGAATACACCAGGACTGACTACACCCGGATTGAATACACCAGTACTGAATACGCCCGGACTGAATACACCCGGACTGAATACACCCGGACTGAATAGACCCGGACTGAATATACCAGGACTGAATACACCCGGACTGACTACACCGGACTGAATACACCACGACTGAATACACCAGGACTGAATACACCCGGACTGAATACACCCGGACTGAAAACACCAGGACTGAATACACCCGGATTGAATACACCCGGACTGAATACACCCGGACTGAATACAAACGGACTGAATTAACACGGATTGAATACACCCGGACTGAATACACAAGGGCTGAAAACACCCTGGCTGAATACACCCTGACTGAATACACCCCGACTTAATACACCCGGACTGAATACACAAGGACTGAATACACCCAGACATAATACACCCGGACTACATAAACCAGGACTGAATACACCCGGACTTAATACACCCGGACTGAATACATCATGACAGAATAAACCCGGACTGAATACACCAGGACTGAATACTCCCGGACGTAATATACACGGACGTAATACACCCGCACTGAATTCACCCGGACTGAAGAGACCCGGACTGATTACACTCGGACTGAATACCGCCGGTCTGAATACAGCCGGACTGAATACAGCCGGACTGAATACACCCGGACTGAATACACCCGGACTGAATACGCCCGGACTGAAAACACCCAGACTCAATACACCCGGCCTGAATACATCAGGACTGAATACTCCCGGACTGAATACACCCGGACTGACTACACCTGGACTGAATACACCAGGACTGAATACACCCGGACTGACTACACCCGGACAGAATACACCAGGACTGAATATACCTGGACTGAATACACCCGGACTGAATACACCCGGACTGACAACACCCGGACTGAATACACCCGGACTGAATTCACCCGGACTGACTACAACCAGCTGAATACACCCGGACTGACTACACACGGGCTGAATACATCCTGACTGAATACACCCAGACTGACTACATCCGGACTGAATACAACCGGACTGAATACACCCGGACTGACTACACCCGGACAGAATACACCAGGACTGAATATACCTGGACTGAATACACCCGGACTGAATACACCCGGACTGACAACACCCGGACTGAATACACCCGGACTGAATTCACCCGGACTGACTACAACCAGCTGAATACACCCGGACTGACTACACACGGGCTGAATACAGTCAGACTGAACACACCCGGTCTGAATACACCAGGACTGAATACACCCGGACTGAATACACCCGGACTGAATACACCCGGACGGAACACACCCGGACTAAATACACCCGGATTGAATACACCCGGACTGAATACGCCTGGACTGAAAACACCCGGACTTAATATACCCGGCCTGAATACACCATGACTGAATACTCCCGGACTGAATACACCCGGACTAACTATACCCAGACTGAAAACACTCGGAATAAATACACCCGGACTGAATACACCAGGACTGAATACACCAGGACTGAATGAACCCGGCCTGAATACACCCGAAATGAATACACCCGGACTGAATACACCAGGACTGAATACACCAGGACTGAATACACCCGGCCTGAATACACCCGAAATGAATACACCCGGACTTTAGACACCCGGATTTAATGCAGCCGGATTGAATACAACCGGACTGAATACACATGGACGGAATACGCCAGGACTGTATACACCCGGACAGAATACACTCGGACTGATTACACCCGTACTGAATACACCCGAACTGAATACACCCGGACTGAATATACCCGGACGGAATACACCCACACTTAATGTACCTGGACTGAATACACTAGGACTGAATATACCAGGACTGATTACACCCGGCCTGAATACACCCGGACTGAATACACCCGAACTGAATACACCCGGACGGAATACACCCGAAATGAATACACCCGAACTGAATACACCCGGATTTAATGCACCCGGATTGAATGCAACCGGACTGAATACACGTGGACGGAATACACCAGGACTGAATACACCCGGTCAGAATAGACTCAGACTGAATACACCCGGACTGCATACACCCGTACTAAATACACATGGACTGAATACATCCGGACTGAATACACCCGGACTGAATACACCCGGACTGAATACACCAGGACTGTCTGCACCAGGACTGACTACAACCGGACTGAATACACCAGGACTGAATACACCAGGACTGACTACACACGGACTGAATACACTAGGACTGAATACACCCGGACTGAATACACCCGGACTGAATAGATCCGGACTGAACACACCAGGACTGAATACACCCGGACTGACTGCACTGGACTGAATACACCACGACTGAATACACCAGGACTGAATACACCCGGACTGAATACACCCGGACTGAAAACACCAGGACTGAATAAACCCGGATTGAATACACCCGGACTGAATACACCCGGACTGAATACACCCGGACTGAATACACAAGGGCTGAAAACACCCTGACTGAATACACCCTGACTGGATACACCCGGACTAAATACACCCGGACTGAATACACAAGGACTGAATACACCCGGAGGTAATACACCCGGACTAAATACACCAGGACAGAATACACCCGGACGTAATACACCCGGACTGAATACACCAGGACTGAATAGACCCGGACTGATTACATTCGGACTGAATACAGCCGGACTGAATACACCCGGACTGAATACAGCCGGACTGAATACACCCGGACTGAATACGCCCGGACTGAATATACCCGGACTGAATAAACCCGGACTGAATACACCCGGACTGAATACGCCCAGACTGAAAACACCCAGACTCAATACACCCGGCCTGAATACATCAGGACTAAATACTCCCGGACTGAATACACCCGGACTGACTACACCAAGACTGAATACACCTGAAATGAATACACCTGGACTGAATACACCAGGACTGACTACACCCGGACTCAATATAGCGGGACTGAATAAACCCGGACTGACTACACCTGGACTGAATACACCCGGACTGAATACACCAGGACTGACTACACACGGACTGAATACACTAGGACTGAATACACCCGGACTGAATACACCCGGACTGAATACACCCGGACTGCATACACCCGTACTAAATACACATGGACTGAATACATCCGGACTGAATACAGCCGGACTGAATACACCCGGACTGAATACACCAGGACTGTCTGCACCAGGACTGACTACAACCGGACTGAATACACCAGGACTGAATACACCAGGACTGACTACACACAGACTGAATACACTAGGACTGACTACACACGGACTGAATACACCCAGACTGAATAGATCCGGACTGAACACACCAGGACTGAATACACCCGGACTGACTGCACTGGACTGAATACACCACGACTGAATACACCAGGACTGAATACACCCGGACTGAATACACCCGGACTGAAAACACCAGGACTGAATAAACCCGGATTGAATACACCCGGACTGAATACACCCGGACTGAATACACCCGGACTGAATACACAAGGGCTGAAAACACCCTGACTGAATACACCCTGACTGGATACACCCGGACTAAATACACCCGGACTGAATACACAAGGACTGAATACACCCGGAGGTAATACACCCGGACTAAATACACCAGGACTGAATACACCCGGACGTAATACACCCGGACTGAATACACCAGGACTGAATAGACCCGGACTGATTACATTCGGACTGAATACAGCCGGACTGAATACACCCGGACTGAATACAGCCGGACTGAATACACCCGGACTGACTACACCAAGACTGAATACACCCGAAATGAATACACCCGGACTGACTACACCTGGACTGAATACACCAGGACTGACTACACCCGGACTCAATATAGCTGGACTGAATAAACCCGGACTGACTACACCTGGACTGAATACACCAGGACTGAATACACCAGGACTGAATACACACGGACTGAATAAACCCGGACTGAATAAACCCGGACTGAAAACACCCGCACTGAATACTCCCGGACTGAATACACCCGGACTGACTACACCTGGACTGAATACACCAGGACTGATGACACCCGGACTCAATATAGCTGGACTGAATAAACCCGGACTGACTACACACGGACTGAATACATCCTGACTGAATACACCCAGACTGACTACATCCGGACTGAATACAACCAGACTGAATACACCCGGACTGACTACAACCAGCTGAATACACCCGGACTGAATACACCCGGACTGACTACACACGGGCTGAATACAGCCAGACTGAACACACCCGGTCTGAATACACCAGGACTGAATATACCTGGACTGAATACACCCGGACTGAATACACCCGGACTGACTACACCTGGACTGAATACACCCGGACTGAATTCACCCGGACTGACTACAACCAGCTGAATACACCCGGACTGAATACACCCGGACTGACTACACACGGGCTGAATACAGCCAGACTGAACACACCCGGTCTGAATACACCAGGACTGAATACACCCGGACTGAATACACCCGGACTGAACACACCCGGACGGAATACACCCGGACTAAATGCACCCGGATTGAATACACCCGGACTGAATACGCCTGGACTGAAAACACCCGGACTTAATATACCCGGCCTGAATACACCACGACTGAATAAACCCGGATTGAATACACCCGGACTGAATACACAAGGGCTGAAAACATCCTGACTGAATACACCCTGACTGAATACACTCGGACTGAATATACCAGGACTGAATACACCCGGACTGAATGCACCAGGACTGAATACACCAGGACAGACTACACCCGGATTGAATACACCAGTACTGAATACGCCCGGACTGAATACACCCGGACTGAATACACCCGGACTGAATAGACCCGGACTGAATATACCAGGACTGAATACACCCGGACTGACTACACCGGACTGAATACACCACGACTGAATACACCAGGACTGAATACACCCGGACTGAATACACCCGGACTGAAAACACCAGGACTGAATACACCCGGATTGAATACACCCGGACTGAATACACCCGGACTGAATACAAACGGACTGAATAAACACGGATTGAATAAACCCGGACTGAATACACAAGGGCTGAAAACACCCTGGCTGAATACACACTGACTGAATACACCCCGACTTAATTTACCCGGACTGAATACACAAGGACTGAATACACCCGGACATAATACACCCGGACTACATAAACCAGGACTGAATACACCCGGACTTAATACACCCGGACTGAATACACCATGACAGAATAAACCCGGACTGAATACACCAGGACTGAATACTCCCGGACGTAATATACACGGACGTAATACACCCGCACTGAATTCACCCGGACTGAAGAGACCCGGACTGATTACACTCGGACTGAATACCGCCGGTCTGAATACAGCCGGACTAAATACAGCCGGACTGAATACAGCCGGACTGAATACACCCGGACTGAATAAACCCAGACTGAATACACCCAGACTGAATAGACCTGGACTCAATACAGCTGGACTGAATACACCAGGACTGACTACACCCGGACTGAATACACCCGGACTGAATATACCCAGACTGAATACACCCGGACTGAATACACCCAGATTGAATACACCCGGACTGAATACACCCGGACGGAATACACCCGGACTAAATACACCCGGATTGAATACACCCGGACTGAATACGCCTGGACTGAAAACACCCGGACTTAATATACCCAGCCTGAATACACCACGACTGAATAAACCCGGATTGAATACACCCGGACTGAATACACAAGGGCTGAAAACATCCTGACTGAATACACCCTGACTGAATACACTCGGACTGAGGACACCCGGACTGAATACACCCAGACTGAATGCACCAGGACTGAATACACCAGGACTGACTACACCCGGATTGAATACACCAGTACTGAATACGCCCGGACTGAATACACCCGGACTGAATACACCCGGACTGAATAGACCCGGACTGAATATACCAGGACTGAATACACCCGGACTGACTACACCGGACTGAATACACCACGACTGAATACACCAGGACTGAATACACCCGGACTGAATACACCCGGACTGAAAACACCTGGACTGAATACACCCGGATTGAATACACCTGGACTGAATACACCCGGACTGAATACAAACGGACTGAACAAACACGGATTGAATAAACCCGGACTGAATATGCCCGGACTGAAAACACCCAGACTCAATACACCCGGCCTGAATATATCAGGACTTAATACTCCCGGACTGAATACACCCGGACTGACTACACCTGGACTGAATACACCAGGACTGACGACACCCGGACTCAATATAGCTGGACTGAATAAACCCGGACTGACTACACACGGACTGAATACATCCTGACTGAATACACCCAGACTGACTACATCCGGACTGAATGCAACCGGACTGAATACACCCGGACTGACTACACCCAGACTGAATACACCCGTACTGAAAACACCAGGACTGAATACACCCGGATTGAGTACACCCGGACTGAATACACCCGAACTGAATAAACCTGGATTGAATACACCCGGACTGAATACACCAGAGCTGCAAACACCCTGACTGAATACACCCTGACTGAATACACCCGGTCTGAATACACCAGGACTGACTACACCCGGACTGAAAACACGCGGACTGAATACACCCAGACTGAATACACAAGGGCTGAAAACACCCTGACTGAATACACCCTGATTGAATACACTCGGACTGAATATACCAGGACTGAATACACCCGGACTGAATGCACCAGGACTGAATACACCCGGACTGAAAACACCAGGACTGAATACACCCGGATTGAATACACCCGGACTGAATACACCCGGACTGAATACACCCGGACTGAATAAACCCGGATTGAATACACCCGGACTGAATACACAAGGGCTGAAAACACCCTGACTGAATACACCCTGACTGAATACAATCGGACTGAATATACCAGGACTGAATACACCCGGACTGAATGCACCAGGAATGACTGCAACCGGCCTGAATACACCAGGACTGAATACACCAGGACTGACTACACCCGGACTGAATACACCAGCATTGAATACGCCCGGACTGAAGACAACCGGACTGAATACACCTGGACTGAATACACCAGGACTGAATACACCCAAACTGACTACACCGGACTGAATACACCACGACTGAATACACCAGGACTGAATACACCCGGACTGAATACACCCTGACTGAATACACCCTGACTGAATACACCCGGTCTGAATACACCAGGACTGACTACACCCAGACTGAAAACACGCGGACTGAATACACCCAGACTGACGACACCGGACTGAATACACCACGACTGAATACACCAGGACTGAATACACCCCGATTGAATACACCCGGACTGAATACACCCGGACTGAATACACCCGGACTGAATAAACCCGGATTGAATACACCCGGACTGAATACACAAGGGCTGAAAACATCCTGACTGAATACACCCTGACTGAATACACCCTGACTGAATACAATCGGACTGAATATACCAGGACTGAATACACCCGGACTGAATGCACCAGGAATGACTGCAACCGGCCTGAATACACCAGGACTGAATACACCAGGACTGACTACACCCGGACTGAATACACCAGCATTGAATACGCCCGGACTGAAGACAACCGGACTGAATACACCTGGACTGAATACACCAGGACTGAATACACCCAAACTGACTACACCGGACTGAATACACCACGACTGAATACACCGGGACTGAATAAACCCGGACTGAATACACCCTGACTGAATACACCCTGACTGAATACACCCGGTCTGAATACACCAGGACTGACTACACCCAGACTGAAAACACGCGGACTGAATACACCCAGACTGACTACACCGGACTGAATACACCACGACTGAATACACCAGGACTGAATACACCCCGATTGAATACACCCGGACTGAATACACCCGGACTGAATACACCCGGACTGAATAAACCCGGATTGAATACACCCGGACTGAATACACAAGGGCTGAAAACATCCTGACTGAATACACCCTGACTGAATACACTCGGACTGAATATACCAGGACTGAATACACCCGGACTGAATGCACCAGGACTGAATACACCAGGACTGACTACACCCGGATTGAATACACCAGTACTGAATACGCCCGGACTGAATACACCCGGACTGAATACACCCGGACTGAATAGACCCGGACTGAATATACCAGGACTGAATACACCCGGATTGACTACACCGGACTGAATACACCACGACTGAATACACCAGGACTGAATACACCCGGACTGAATGCACCCGGACGGAAAACACCAGGACTGAATACACCCGGATTGAATACACCCGGACTGAATACACCCGGACTGAATACAAACGGACTGAATTAACACGGATTGAATACACCCGGACTGAATACACAAGGGCTGAAAACACCCTGGCTGAATACACCCTGACTGAATACACCCCGACTTAATACACCCGGACTGAATACACAAGGACTGAATACACCCAGACATAATACACCCGGACTACATAAACCAGGACTGAATACACCCGGACTTAATACACCCGGACTGAATACATCATGACAGAATAAACCCGGACTGAATACACCAGGACTGAATACTCCCGGACGTAATATACACGGACGTAATACACCCGCACTGAATTCACCCGGACTGAAGAGACCCGGACTGATTACACTCGGACTGAATACCGCCGGTCTGAATACAGCCGGACTGAATACAGCCGGACTGAATACACCCGGACTGAATAAACCCAGACTGAATACACCTGACTGAATACACCCGGACTGAATAGACCTGGACTCAATACAGCTGGACTGAATACACCAGGACTGACTACACCCGGACTGAATACACCCGGACTGAATATACCCAGACTGAATACAAACGGACTGAATACACCCAGATTGAATACACCCGGACTGAATACGCCCGGACTGAAAACACCCAGACTCAATACACCCGGCCTGAATACATCAGGACTGAATACTCCCGGACTGAATACACCCGGACTGACTACACCTGGACTGAATACACCAGGACTGACGACACCCGGACTCAATATAGCTGGACTGAATAAACCCGGACTGACTACACACGGACTGAATACATCCTGACTGAATACACCCAGACTGACTACATCCGGACTGAATACAACCGGACTGAATACACCCGGACTGACTACACCCGGACAGAATACACCAGGACTGAATATACCTGGACTGAATACACCCGGACTGAATACACCCGGACTGACAATACCCGGACTGAATACACCCGGACTGAATTCACCCGGACTGACTACAACCAGCTGAATACACCCGGACTGAATACACCCGGACTGACTACACACGGGCTGAATACAGCCAGACTGAACACACCCGGTCTGAATACACCAGGACTGAATACACCCGGACTGAATACACCCGGACTGAATACACCCGGACGGAATACACCCGGACTAAATACACCCGGATTGAATACACCCGGACTGAATACGCCTGGACTGAAAACACCCGGACTTAATATACCCGGCCTGAATACACCACGACTGAATACTCCCGGACTGAATACACCCGGACTAACTATACCCAGACTGAAAACACTCGGAATAAATACACCCGGACTGAATACACCAGGACTGAATACACCAGGACTGAATACACCCGGCCTGAAAACACCCGAAATGAATACACCCGGACTGAATACACCAGGAATGAATACACCAGGACTGAATACACCCGACCTGAATACACCCGAAATGAATACACCCGGACTTTAGACACCCGGATATAATGCAGCCGGATTGAATACAACCGGACTGAATACACATGGACGGAATACGCCAGGACTGTATACACCCGGACAGAATACACTCGGACTGATTACACCCGTACTGAATACACCCGAACTGAATACACCCGGACTGAATATACCCGGACGGAATACACCCACACTTAATGTACCTGGACTGAATACACTAGGACTGAATATACCAGGACTGAATACACCCGGCCTGAATACACCCGGACTGAATACACCCGAACTGAATACACCCGGACGGAATACACCCGAAATGAATACACCCGAACTGAATACACCCGGATTTAATGCACCCGGATTGAATGCAACCGGACTGAATACACGTGGACGGAATACACCAGGACTGAATACACCCGGTCAGAATAGACTCAGACTGAATACACCCGGACTGCATACACCCGTACTAAATACACATGGACTGAATACATCCGGACTGAATACACCCGGACTGAATACACCCGGACTGAATACACCAGGACTGTCTGCACCAGGACTGACTACAACCGGACTGAATACACCAGGACTGAATACACCAGGACTGAATACACCCGGACTGAATACACCCGGACTGAATAGATCCGGACTGAACACACCAGGACTGAATACACCCGGACTGACTGCACTGGACTGAATACACCACGACTGAATACACCAGGACTGAATACACCCGGACTGAATACACCCGGACTGAAAACACCAGGACTGAATAGACCCGGACTGATTACATTCGGACTGAATACAGCCGGACTGAATACACCCGGACTGAATACAGCCGGACTGAATACACCCGGACTGAATACGCCCTGACTGAATACATCCTGACTGAATACACCCAGACTGACTACATCCGGACTGAATACAACCAGCTGAATACACCCGGACTGAATACACCCGGACTGACTACACACGGGCTGAATACAGCCAGACTGAACACACCCGGTCTGAATACACCAGGACTGAATACACCCGGACTGAATACACCCGGACGGAATACACCCGGACGGAATACACCCGGATTGAATACACCCGGACTGAATACGCCTGGACTGAAAACACCCGGACTTAATATACCCGTCCTGAATACACCACGACTGAATAAACCCGGATTGAATACACCCGGACTGAATACACAAGGGCAGAAAACATCCTGACTGAATACACCCTGACTGAATACACTCGGACTGAATATACCAGGACTGAATACACCCGGACTGAATGCACCAGGACTGAATACACCAGGACTGACTACACCCGGATTGAATACACCAGTACTGAATACGCCCGGACTGAATACACCCGGACTGAATACACCCGGACTGAATACACCCGGACTGAAAACACCAGGACTGAATACACCCGGATTGAATACACCCGGACTGAATACACCCGGACTGAATACAAACGGACTGAATACACCCAGATTGAATACACCCGGACTGAATACGCCCGGACTGAAAACACCCAGACTCAATACACCCGGCCTGAATACATCAGGACTGAATACTCCCGGACTGAATACACCCGGACTGACTACACCTGGACTGAATACACCAGGACTGACGACACCCGGACTCAATATAGCTGGACTGAATAAACCCGGACTGACTACACACGGACTGAATACATCCTGACTGAATACACCCAGACTGACTACATCCGGACTGAATACAACCGGACTGAATACACCCGGACTGACTACACCCGGACAGAATACACCAGGACTGAATATACCTGGACTGAATACACCCGGACTGAATACACCCGGACTGACAATACCCGGACTGAATACACCCGGACTGAATTCACCCGGACTGACTACAACCAGCTGAATACACCCGGACTGAATACACCCGGACTGACTACACACGGGCTGAATACAGCCAGACTGAACACACCCGGTCTGAATACACCAGGACTGAATACACCCGGACTGAATACACCTGGACGGAATACACCCGGACTAAATACACCCGGATTGAATACACCCGGACTGAATACGCCTGGACTGAAAACACCCGGACTTAATATACCCGGCCTGAATACACCACGACTGAATACTCCCGGACTGAATACACCCGGACTAACTATACCCAGACTGAAAACACTCGGAATAAATACACCCGGACTGAATACACCAGGACTGAATACACCAGGACTGAATACACCCGGCCTGAAAACACCCGAAATGAATACACCCGGACTGAATACACCAGGAATGAATACACCAGGACTGAATACACCCGGCCTGAATACACCCGAAATGAATACACCCGGACTTTAGACACCCGGATTTAATGCAGCCGGATTGAATACAACCGGACTGAATACACATGGACGGAATACGCCAGGACTGTATACACCCGGACAGAATACACTCGGACTGATTACACCCGTACTGAATACACCCGAACTGAATACACCCGGACTGAATATACCCGGACGGAATACACCCACACTTAATGTACCTGGACTGAATACACTAGGACTGAATATACCAGGACTGAATACACCCGGCCTGAATACACCCGGACTGAATACACCCGAACTGAATACACCCGGACGGAATACACCCGAAATGAATACACCCGAACTGAATACACCCGGATTTAATGCACCCGGATTGAATGCAACCGGACTGAATACACGTGGACGGAATACACCAGGACTGAATACACCCGGTCAGAATAGACTCAGACTGAATACACCCGGACTGCATACACCCGTACTAAATACACATGGACTGAATACATCCGGACTGAATACACCCGGACTGAATACACCCGGACTGAATACACCAGGACTGTCTGCACCAGGACTGACTACAACCGGACTGAATACACCAGGACTGAATACACCAGGACTGAATACACCCGGACTGAATACACCCGGACTGAATAGATCCGGACTGAACACACCAGGACTGAATACACCCGGACTGACTGCACTGGACTGAATACACCACGACTGAATACACCAGGACTGAATACACCCGGACTGAATACACCCGGACTGAAAACACCAGGACTGAATAGACCCGGACTGATTACATTCGGACTGAATACAGCCGGACTGAATACACCCGGACTGAATACAGCCGGACTGAATACACCCGAACTGAATACGCCCTGACTGAATACATCCTGACTGAATACACCCAGACTGACTACATCCGGACTGAATACAACCAGCTGAATACACCCGGACTGAATACACCCGGACTGACTACACACGGGCTGAATACAGCCAGACTGAACACACCCGGTCTGAATACACCAGGACTGAATACACCCGGACTGAATACACCCGGACGGAATACACCCGGACGGAATACACCCGGATTGAATACACCCGGACTGAATACGCCTGGACTGAAAACACCTGGACTTAATATACCCGGCCTGAATACACCACGACTGAATAAACCCGGATTGAATACACCCGGACTGAATACACAAGGGCTGAAAACATCCTGACTGAATACACCCTGACTGAATACACTCGGACTGAATATACCAGGACTGAATACACCCGGACTGAATGCACCAGGACTGAATACACCAGGACTGACTACACCCGGATTGAATACACCAGTACTGAATACGCCCGGACTGAATACACCCGGACTGAATACACCCGGACTGAATACACCCGGACTGAAAACACCAGGACTGAATACACCCGGATTGAATACACCCGGACTGAATACACCCGGACTGAATACAAACGGACTGAATACACCCAGATTGAATAAACCCGGACTGAATACACAAGGGCTGAAAACACCCTGGCTGAATACACACTGACTGAATACACCCCGACTTCATATACCCGGACTGAATACACAAGGACTGAATACACCCGGACATAATACACCCGGACTACATAAACCAGGACTGAATACACCCGGACTTAATACACCCGGACTGAATACACCATGACAGAATAAACCCGGACTGCATACACCAGGACTGAATACTCCCGGACGTAATATACACGGACGTAATACACCCGCACTGAATTCACCCGGACTGAAGAGACCCGGACTGATTACATTCGGACTGAATACCGCCGGTCTGAATACAGCCGGACTAAATACAGCCGGACTGAATACAGCCGGACTGAATACACCCGGACTGAATAAACCCAGACTGAATACACCCAGACTGAATAGACCTGGACTCAATACAGCTGGACTGAATACACCAGGACTGACTACACCCGGACTGAATACACCCGGACTGAATATACCCAGACTGAATACACCCGGACTGAATACACCCAGATTGAATACACCCGGACTGAATACACCCGGACGGAATACACCCGGACTAAATACACCCGGATTGAATACACCCGGACTGAATACGCCTGGACTGAAAACACCCGGACTTAATATACCCAGCCTGAATACACCACGACTGAATAAACCCGGATTGAATACACCCGGACTGAATACACAAGGGCTGAAAACATCCTGACTGAATACACCCTGACTGAATACACTCGGACTGAATATACCAGGACTGAATACACCCAGACTGAATGCACCAGGACTGAATACACCAGGACTGACTACACCCGGATTGAATACACCAGTACTGAATACGCCCGGACTGAATACACCCGGACTGAATACACCCGGACTGAATAGACCCGGACTGAATATACCAGGAATGAATACACCCGGACTGACTACACCGGACTGAATACACCACGACTGAATACACCAGGACTGAATACACCCGGACTGAATGCACCCGGACTGAAAACACCAGGACTGAATACACACGGATTGAATACACCCGGACTGAATACACCCGGACTGAATACAAACGGACTGAACAAACACGGATTGAATAAACCCGGACTGAATACGCCCGGACTGAAAACACCCAGACTCAATACACCCGGCCTGAATATATCAGGACTTAATACTCCCGGACTGAATACACCCGGACTGACTACACCTGGACTGAATACACCAGGACTGACGACACCCGGACTCAATATAGCTGGACTGAATAAACCCGGACTGACTGCACACGGACTGAATACATCCTGACTGAATACACCCGGACTGACTACACCCGGACAGAATACACCAGGACTGAATATACCTGGACTGAATACACCCGGACTGAATACACCCGGACTGACTACACCCGGACTGAATACACCCGGACTGAATTCATCAGGACTGACTACAACCAGCTGAATACACCCGGACTGAATACACCCGGACTGACTACACACGGGCTGAATACAGCCAGACTGAACACACCCGGACGGAATACACCAGGACTGAATACACCCGGACTGAATACACCCGGACTGAATACACCCGGACGGAATACACCCGGATTAAATACACCCGGATTGAATACACCCGGACTGAATACGCCTGGACTGAAAACACCCGGACTTAATATACCCGGCCTGAATACACCACGACTGAATACTCCCGGACTGAATACACCCGGACTAACTATACCCAGACTGAAAACACTCGGAATAAATACACCCGGACTGAATACACCAGGACTGAATACACCAGGACTGAATACACCCGGCCTGAATACACCCGAAATGAATACACCCGGACTGAATACACCAGGACTGAATACACCAGCACTGAATACACCCGGCCTGAATACACCCGAAATGAATACACCCGGACTTTAGACACCCGGATTTAATGCAGCCGGATTGAATACAACCGGACTGAATACACATGGACGGAATACGCCAGGACTGTATACACCCGGACAGAATACACTCGGACTGATTACACCCGTACTGAATACACCCGAACTGAATACACCCGGACTGAATATACCCGGACGGAATACACCCGGACGGAATACACCCGAAATGAATACACCCGAACTGAATACACACGGATTTAATGCACCCGGATTGAATGCAACCGGACTGAATACACGTGGACGGAATACACCAGGACTGAATACACCCGGTCAGAATAGACTCAGACTGAATACACCCGGACTGCATACACCCGTACTGAATACACATGGACTGAATACATCCGGACTGAATACACCCGGACTGAATACACCCGGACTGAATAAACCAGGACTGTCTGCACCAGGACTGACTACAACCGGACTGAATACACCAGGACTGAATACACCAGGACTGACTACACACGGACTGAATACACTAGGACTGAATACACCCGGACTGAATACACCCGGACTGAATAGATCCGGACTGAACACACCAGGACTGAATACACCCTGACTGAATACACCCTGACTGGATACACCCGGACTAAATACACCCGGACTGAATACACAAGGACTGAATACACCCGGAGGTAATACACCCGGACTAAATACACCAGGACTGAATACACCCGGACGTAATACACCCGGACTGAATACACCAGGACTGAATAGACCCGGACTGATTACATTCGGACTGAATACAGCCGGACTGAATACACCAGGACTGAATACACCAGGACTGAATACACACGGACTGAATAAACCCGGACTGAATAAACCCGGACTGAAAACACCCGCACTGAATACTCCCGGACTGAATACACCCGGACTGACTACACCTGGACTGAATACACCAGGACTGACGACACCCGGACTCAATATAGCTGGACTGAATAAACCCGGACTGACTACACACGGACTGAATACATCCTGACTGAATACACCCAGACTGACTACATCCGGACTGAATACAACCGGACTGAATACACCCGGACTGACTACACCCGGACAGAATACACCAGGACTGAATATACCTGGACTGAATACACCCGGACTGAATACACCCGGACTGACTACGCCTGGACTGAATACACCCGGACTGAATTCACCCGGACTGACTACAACCAGCTGAATACACCCGGACTGAATACACCCGGACTGACTACACACGGACTGAATACAGCCAGACTGAACACACCCGGTCTGAATACACCAGGACTGAATACACCCGGACTGAATACACCCAGACTGAATACACCCGGACGGAATACACCCGGACTAAATACACCCGGATTGAATACACCCGGACTGAATACGCCTGGACTGAAAACACCCGGACTTAATATACCCGGCCTGAATACACCACGACTGAATACTCCCGGACTGAATACACCCGGACTAACTATACCCAGACTGAAAACACTCGGAATAAATACACCCGGACTGAATACACCAGGACTGAATACACCAGGACTGAATACACCCGGCCTGAATACACCCGAAATGAATACACCCGGACTGAATACACCAGGACTGAATACACCAGGACTGAATACACCCGGCCTGAATACACCCGAAATGAATACACCCGGACTTTAGACACCCGGATTTAATGCAGCCGGATTGAATACAACCGGACTGAATACACATGGACGGAATACGCCAGGACTGTATACACCCGAACTGAATACACCCGGACTGAATATACCCGGACGGAATACACCCACACTTAATGTACCTGGACTGAATACACCAGGACTGAATATACCAGAACTGAATGCACCCGGCCTGAATACACCCGGACTGAATACACCCGAACTGAATACACCCGGATTTAATGCACCCGGATTGAATGCAACCGGACTGAATACACGTGGACGGAATACAGCCGGTCAGAATAGACTCAGACTGAATACACCCGGACTGCATACACCCGTACTGAATACACATGGACTGAATACATCCGGACTGAATACACCCGGACTGAATACACCAGGACTGAATACACCAGGACTGACTACACACGGACTGAATACACTAGGACTGAATACACCCGGACTGAATACACCCGGACTGAATAGATCCGGACTGAACACACCAGGACTGAATACACCCGGACTGACTGCACTGGACTGAATACACCAGGACTGAATACACCAGGACTGAATACACCCGGACTGAATACACCCGGACTGAAAACACCAGGACTGAATAAACCCGGATTGAATACACCCGGACTGAATACACCCGGACTGAATACACCCGGACTGAATACACAAGGGCTGAAAACACCCTGACTGAATACACCCTGACTGGATACACCCGGACTAAATACACCCGGACTGAATACACAAGGACTGAATACACCCGGAGGTAATACACCCGGACTAAATACACCAGGACTGAATACACCCGGACGTAATACACCCGGACTGAATACACCAGGACTAAATAGACCCGGACTGATTACATTCGGACTGAATACAGCCGGACTGAATACACCCGGACTGAATACAGCCGGACTGAATACACCCGGACTGAATACGCCCGGACTGAATATACCCGGACTGAATACACCCGGACTGAATACACCCGGACTGAATACGCCCAGACTGAAAACACCCAGACTCAATACACCCGGCCTGAATACATCAGGACTAAATACTCCCGGACTGAATACACCCGGACTGACTACACCAAGACTGAATACACCCGAAATGAATACACCCGGACTGACTACACCTGGACTGAATACACCAGGACTGACTACACCCGTACTCAATATAGCTGGACTGAATAAACCCGGACTGACTACACCTGGACTGAATACACCAGGACTGAATACACCAGGACTGAATAAACCCGGACTGACAACACCCGGACTGAATACACCCGGACTGAATACACCCGGACTGAATACACCCGAAATGAATACACCCGGACTTTAGACACCCGGATTTAATGCAGCCGGATTGAATACAACCGGACTGAATACACATGGACGGAATACGCCAGGACTGTATACACCCGAACTGAATACACCCGGACTGAATATACCCGGACGGAATACACCCACACTTAATGTACCTGGACTGAATACACCAGGACTGAATATACCAGGACTGAATGCACCCGGCCTGAATACACCCGGACTGAATACACCCGAACTGAATACACCCGGACGGAATACACCCGAAATGAATACACCCGAACTGAATACACCCGGATTGAATGCAACCGGACTGAATACACGTGGACAGAATACACCAGGACTGAATACACCCAGTCAGAATAGACTCAGACTGAATACACCCGGACTGCATACACCCGTACTGAATACACATGGACTGAATCCATCTGGACTGAATGCACCCGGACTGAATACACCCGGACTGAATACACCAGGACTGTCTGCACCAGGACTGACTACAACCGGACTGAATACACCAGGACTGAATACACCAGGACTGACTACACACGGACTGAATACACTAGGACTGAATACACCCGGACTGAATACACCCGGACTGAATAGACCCGGACTGAACACACCAGGACTGAATACACCCGGACTGACTGCACTGGACTGAATACACCAGGACTGAATACACCAGGACTGAATACACCAGGACTGAATACACCCGGACTGAATACACCCGGACTGAAAACACCAGGACTGAATAAACCCGGATTGAATACACCCGGACTGAATACACCCGGACTGAATACACCCGGACTGAATACACCCGGACTGAATACACAAGGGCTGAAAACACCCTGACTGAATACACCCTGACTGGATACACCCGGACTAAATACACCCGGACTGAATACACAAGGACTGAATACACCCGGAGGTAATACACCCGGACTAAATACACCAGGACTGAATACACCCGGACGTAATACACCCGGACTGAATACACCAGGACTGAATAGACCCGGACTGATTACATTCGGACTGAATACAGCCGGACTGAATACACCCGGACTGAATACAGCCGGACTGAATACATCGGACTGAATACGCCCGGACTGAATATACCCGGACTGAATACACCCGGACTGAATACACCCGGACTGAATACGCCCAGACTGAAAACACCCAGACTCAATACACCCGGCCTGAATACATCAGGACTAAATACGCCCGGACTGAATACACCCGGACTGACTACACCAAGACTGAATACACCCGAAATGAATACACCCGGACTGACTACACCTGGACTGAACACACCAGGACTGACTACACCCGGACTCAATATAGCTGGACTGAATAAACCCGGACTGACTACACCTGGACTGAATACACCAGGACTGAATACACCAGGACTGAATACACCAGGACTGAATAAACCCGGACTGAATAAACACGGACTGAAAACACCCGGACTGAATACATCCGGACTGAATACACCCGGACTGAATACACCCGGACTGAATAAACCTGGATTGAATACACCCGGACTGAATACACCAGGGCTGAAAACACCCTGACTGAATACACCCTGACTGAATACACCCGGACTGAATACACCAGGACTGACTACACCCGGACTAAAAACACGCGGACTGAATACACCCAGACTGAATACACCCGGACTGAATACACCCGGACTGAATAAACCCAGACTGAATACACCCTGACTGAATACACCCTGACTGAATAGACCCGTACTGAATACGGCTGGACTGAATACACCAGGACTGACTACACCAGGACTGAATACACCCGGACTGAATATACCCGGAATGAATACACCCGGACTGAATACACCCGGACTGAAAACACCCAGACTCAATACACCCGGCCTGAATACATCAGGATTAAATACTCCCGGACTGAATACACACGGACTGACTACACCAAGACTGAATACACCCGAAATGAATACACCCGGACTGACTACACCTGGACTGAATACACCAGGACTGACTACACCCGGACTCAATATAGCTGGACTGAATAAACCCGGACTGACCACACACGGACTGAATACACCCGGACAGAATACACCCGGACTGACTACACCTGGACTGAATACACCCGGACTGAATATACCCGGACTGAAAACACCCGGACTGAATATACCCTGACTGAATACACCCAGACTGAATACATCCACACTTAACGTACCCGGACTGAATACATCAGGACTGAATACACCAGGACTGAATACACCCGGCCTGAATACACCCGGACTGAATACACCCGAACTGAATACACCCGGACTGAAGACACCCGAAATGAATACACCCGGGCTGAATACACCCAGATTTAATGCACCTGGATTGAATACAACCGGACTGAATACACACGGACGAAATACACCAGTACTGAATACACCCGAACTGAATACACCCGGACTGAATACACCCAGACTGAATACACCCACACTTAATGTACCCGGACTGAATACATCAGGACTGAACACACTAGGACTGAATAAACCAGGACTGAATAAACCCGGACTGAATACACCCGAACTGAATACACCCGGATTGAATACACCCGAAATGAATACACCCAGACTGAAAACACCCGGATTGAATACTACCGGACTGAATACACCCGGACTGAGTACACCCGCACTGAATAAACCCGGATTGAATACACCCGGACTGAATACACCTTGGCTGAAAACACACTGACTGAATAAACCCTGACTGAATACACCCGGACTGAATACACCAGGACTGACTACACCCGGACTGAAACCACCCAAACTGAATACACCCGGACTGACTACACCTGGACTGAATACACCAGGACTGAATACACCAGGACTGAATACACACGGACTGAATAAACACGGACTGAATAAACCCGGACTGAAAACACCCGGACTGAATACATCCGGACTGAATATACCAGGACTGAATACACCCGGACTGAATGCACCAGGACTGAATACACCAGGACTGACTACACCCGGATTAAATACACCAGTACTGAATACGCCCGGACTGAATACACCCGGACTGAATACACCCGGACTGAATGCACCAGGACTGAATACACCAGGACTGACTACACCCGGATTGAATACACCAGTACTGAAAACGCCCGGACTGAATACACCCGGACTGAATACACCCGGACTGAATAGACCCGGACTGAATATACCAGGACTGAATACACCCGGACTGACTACACCGGACTGAATACACCACGACTGAATACACCAGGACTGAATACACCCGGACTGAAAACACCAGGACTGAATACACCCGGATTGAATACACCCGGACTGAATACAAACGGACTGAATTAACACGGATTGAATACACCCGGACTGAATACACAAGGGCTGAAAACACCCTGGCTGAATACACCCTGACTGAATACACCCCGACTTAATATACCCGGACTGAATACACAAGGACTGAATACACCCAGACATAATACACCCGGACGACATAAACCAGGACTGAATACACCCGGACTTAATACACCCGGACTGAATACATCATGACAGAATAAACCCGGACTGAATACACCAGGACTGAATACTCCCGGACGTCATATACACGGACGTAATACACCCGCACTGAATTCACCCGGACTGAAGAGACCCGGACTGATTACACTCGGACTGAATACCGCCGGTCTGAATACAGCCGGACTGAATACAGCCGGACTGAATACACCCGGACTGAATAAACCCAGACTGAATACACCTGACTGAATACACCCGGACTGAATAGACCTGGACTCAATACAGCTGGACTGAATACACCAGGACTGACTACACCCGGACAGTATACACCCGGACTGAATATACCCAGACTGAATACACCCGGACTGAATACACCCAGATTGAATACACCCGGACTGAATACACCAGGACTGACGACACCCGGACTCAATATAGCTGGACTGAATAAACCCGGACTGACTACACACGGACTGAATACATCCTGACTGAATACACCCAGACTGACTACATCCGGACTGAATACAACCGGACTGAATACACCCGGACTGACTACACCCGGACAGAATACACCAGGACTGAATATACCTGGACTGAATACACCCGGACTGAATACACCCGGACTGACAACACCCGGACTGAATACACCCGGACTGAATTCACCCGGACTGACTACAACCAGCTGAATACACCCGGACTGAATATACCCGGACTGACTACACACGGGCTGAATACAGCCAGACTGAACACACCCGGTCTGAATACACCAGGACTGAATACACCCGGACTGAATACACCCGGACGGAATACACCCGGACTAAATACACCCGGATTGAATACACCCGGACTGAATACGCCTGGACTGAAAACACCCGGACTTAATATACCCGGCCTGAATACACCACGACTGAATACTCCCGGACTGAATACACCCGGACTAACTTTACCCAGACTGAAAACACTCGGAATAAATACACCCGGACTGAATACACCAGGACTGAATACACCAGGACTGAATACACCCGGCCTGAATACACCCGAAATGAATACACCCGGACTGAATACACCAGGACTGAATACACCAGCACTGAATACACCCGGCCTGAATACACCCGAAATGAATACACCCGGACTTTAGACACCCGGATTTAATGCAGCCGGATTGAATACAACCGGACTGAATACACATGGACGGAATACGCCAGGACTGTATACACCCGGACAGAATACACTCGGACTGATTACACCCGTACTGAATACACCCGAACTGAATACACCCGGACTGAATATACCCGGACGGAATACACCCACACTTAATGTACCTGGACTGAATACACTAGGACTGAATATACCAGGACTGAATACACCCGGCCTGAATACACCCGGACTGAATACACCCGAACTGAATACACCCGGACAGAATACACCCGAAATGAATACACCCGAACTGAATACACCCGGATGTAATGCACCCGGATTGAATGCAACCGGACTGAATACACGTGGACGGAATACACCAGGACTGAATACACCCGGTCAGAATAGACTCAGACTGAATACACCCGGACTGCATACACCCGTACTAAATACACATGGACTGAATACATCCGGACTGAATACACCCGGACTGAATACACCCGGACTGAATACAACAGGACTGTCTGCACCAGGACTGACTACAACCGGACTGAATACACCAGGACTGAATACACCAGGACTGACTACACACGGACTGAATACACAAGGACTGAATACACCCGGACTGAATACACCCGGACTGAATAGATCCGGACTGAACACACCAGGACTGAATACACCTGGACTGACTGCACTGGACTGAATACACCACGACTGAATACACCAGGACTGAATACACCCGGACTGAATATACCCGGACTGAAAACACCAGGACTGAATACACCCGGACTGAATACACCCGGACTGAATACACAAGGGCTGAAAACACCCTGACTGAATACACCCTGACTGGATACACCCGGACTAAATACACCCGGACTGAATACACAAGGACTGAATACACCCGGAGGTAATACACCCGGACTAAATACACCAGGACTGAATACACCCGGACGTAATACACCCGGACTGAATACACCAGGACTGAATACTCCCGGACTGAATACACCCGGACTGACTACACCAAGACTGAATACACCCGAAATGAATACACCCGGACTGACTACACCTGGACTGAATACACCAGGACTGACTACACCCGGACTCAATATAGCTGGACTGAATAAACCCGGACTGACTACACCTGGACTGAATACACCAGGACTGAATACACCAGGACTGAATACACACGGACTGAATAAACCCGGACTGAATAAACCCGGACTGAAAACACCCGCACTGAATACTCCCGGACTGAATACACCCGGACTGACTACACCTGGACTGAATACACCAGGACTGACGACACCCGGACTCAATATAGCTGGACTGAATAAACCCGGACTGACTACACACGGACTGAATACATCCTGACTGAATACACCCAGACTGACTACATCCGGACTGAATACAACCGGACTGAATACACCCGGACTGACTACACCTGGACTGAATACACCCGGACTGAATTCACCCGGACTGACTACAACCAGCTGAATACAACCGGACTGAATACACCCGGACTGAGTACACCCGGACCGAATAAACCCGGATTGAATACACCCGGACTGAATACACCTTGGCTGAAAACACACTGACGGAATACACCTTGACTGAATACACCCAGACTGAATACACCAGGACTGTCTGCACCAGGACTGACTACAACCGGACTGAATACACCAGGACTGAATACACCAGGACTGACTACACACGGACTGAATACACTAGGACTGAATACACCCGGACTGAATACACCCGGACTGAATAGACCCGGACTGAACACACCAGGACTGAATACACCCGGACTGACTGCACTGGACTGAATACACCAGGACTGAATACACCAGGACTGAATACACCAGGACTGAATACACCCGGACTGAATACACCCGGACTGAAAACACCAGGACTGAATAAACCCGGATTGAATACACCCGGACTGAATACACCCGGACTGAATACACCCGGACTGAATACACCCGGACTGAATACACAAGGGCTGAAAACACCCTGACTGAATACACCCTGACTGGATACACCCGGACTAAATACACCCGGACTGAATACACAAGGACTGAATACACCCGGAGGTAATACACCCGGACTAAATACACCAGGACTGAATACACCCGGACGTAATACACCCGGACTGAATACACCAGGACTGAATAGACCCGGACTGATTACATTCGGACTGAATACAGCCGGACTGAATACACCCGGACTGAATACAGCCGGACTGAATACATCGGACTGAATACGCCCGGACTGAATATACCCGGACTGAATACACCCGGACTGAATACACCCGGACTGAATACGCCCAGACTGAAAACACCCAGACTCAATACACCCGGCCTGAATACATCAGGACTAAATACGCCCGGACTGAATACACCCGGACTGACTACACCAAGACTGAATACACCCGAAATGAATACACCCGGACTGACTACACCTGGACTGAACACACCAGGACTGACTACACCCGGACTCAATATAGCTGGACTGAATAAACCCGGACTGACTACACCTGGACTGAATACACCAGGACTGAATACACCAGGACTGAATACACCAGGACTGAATAAACCCGGACTGAATAAACACGGACTGAAAACACCCGGACTGAATACATCCGGACTGAATACACCCGGACTGAATACACCCGGACTGAATAAACCTGGATTGAATACACCCGGACTGAATACACCAGGGCTGAAAACACCCTGACTGAATACACCCTGACTGAATACACCCGGACTGAATACACCAGGACTGACTACACCCGGACTAAAAACACGCGGACTGAATACACCCAGACTGAATACACCCGGACTGAATACACCCGGACTGAATAAACCCAGACTGAATACACCCTGACTGAATACACCCTGACTGAATAGACCCGGACTGAATACGGCTGGACTGAATACACCAGGACTGACTACACCTGGACTGAATACACCCGGACTGAATATACCCGGAATGAATACACCCGGACTGAATACACCCGGACTGAAAACACCCAGACTCAATACACCCGGCCTGAATACATCAGGATTAAATACTCCCGGACTGAATACACACGGACTGACTACACCAAGACTGAATACACCCGAAATGAATACACCCGGACTGACTACACCTGGACTGAATACACCAGGACTGACTACACCCGGACTCAATATAGCTGGACTGAATAAACCCGGACTGACCACACACGGACTGAATACACCCGGACAGAATACACCCGGACTGACTACACCTGGACTGAATACACCCGGACTGAATATACCCGGACTGAAAACACCCGGACTGAATATACCCTGACTGAATACACCCAGACTGAATACATCCACACTTAACGTACCCGGACTGAATACATCAGGACTGAATACACCAGGGCTGAATACACCCGGCCTGAATACACCCGGACTGAATACACCCGAACTGAATACACCCGGACTGAAGACACCCGAAATGAATACACCCGGGCTGAATACACCCAGATTTAATGCACCTGGATTGAATACAACCGGACTGAATACACACGGACGAAATACACCAGTACTGAATACACCCGAACTGAATACACCCGGACTGAATACACCCAGACTGAATACACCCACACTTAATGTACCCGGACTGAATACATCAGGACTGAACACACTAGGACTGAATAAACCAGGACTGAATAAACCCGGACTGAATACACCCGAACTGAATACACCCGGATTGAATACACCCGAAATGAATACACCCGGACTGAAAACACCCGGATTGAATACTACCGGACTGAATACACCCGGACTGAGTACACCCGCACTGAATAAACCCGGATTGAATACACCCGGACTGAATACACCTTGGCTGAAAACACACTGACTGAATAAACCCTGACTGAATACACCCGGACTGAATACACCAGGACTGACTACACCCGGACTGAAACCACCCAAACTGAATACACCCGGACTGACTACACCTGGACTGAATACACCAGGACTGAATACACCAGGACTGAATACACACGGACTGAATAAACCCGGACTGAATAAACCCGGACTGAAAACACCCGGACTGAATACATCCGGACTGAATATACCAGGACTGAATACACCCGGACTGAATGCACCAGGACTGAATACACCAGGACTGACTACACCCGGATTGAATACACCAGTACTGAATACGCCCGGACTGAATACACCCGGACTGAATACACCCGGACTGAATAGACCCGGACTGAATATACCAGGACTGAATACACCCGGACTGACTACACCGGACTGAATACACCACGACTGAATACACCAGGACTGAATACACCCGGACTGAAAACACCAGGACTGAATACACCCGGATTGAATACACCCGGACTGAATACACCCGGACTGAATACAAACGGACTGAATTAACACGGATTGAATACACCCGGACTGAATACACAAGGGCTGAAAACACCCTGGCTGAATACACCCTGACTGAATACACCCCGACTTAATATACCCGGACTGAATACACAAGGACTGAATACACCCAGACATAATACACCCGGACGACATAAACCAGGACTGAATACACCCGGACTTAATACACCCGGACTGAATACATCATGACAGAATAAACCCGGACTGAATACACCAGGACTGAATACTCCCGGACGTCATATACACGGACGTAATACACCCGCACTGAATTCACCCGGACTGAAGAGACCCGGACTGATTACACTCGGACTGAATACCGCCGGTCTGAATACAGCCGGACTGAATACAGCCGGACTGAATACACCCGGACTGAATAAACCCAGACTGAATACACCTGACTGAATACACCCGGACTGAATAGACCTGGACTCAATACAGCTGGACTGAATACACCAGGACTGACTACACCCGGACAGTATACACCCGGACTGAATATACCCAGACTGAATACACCCGGACTGAATACACCCAGATTGAATACACCCGGACTGAATACACCAGGACTGACGACACCCGGACTCAATATAGCTGGACTGAATAAACCCGGACTGACTACACACGGACTGAATACATCCTGACTGAATACACCCAGACTGACTACATCCGGACTGAATACAACCGGACTGAATACACCCGGACTGACTACACCCGGACAGAATACACCAGGACTGAATATACCTGGACTGAATACACCCGGACTGAATACACCCGGACTGACAACACCCGGACTGAATACACCCGGACTGAATTCACCCGGACTGACTACAACCAGCTGAATACACCCGGACTGAATATACCCGGACTGACTACACACGGGCTGAATACAGCCAGACTGAACACACCCGGTCTGAATACACCAGGACTGAATACACCCGGACTGAATACACCCGGACGGAATACACCCGGACTAAATACACCCGGATTGAATACACCCGGACTGAATACGCCTGGACTGAAAACACCCGGACTTAATATACCCGGCCTGAATACACCACGACTGAATACTCCCGGACTGAATACACCCGGACTAACTATACCCAGACTGAAAACACTCGGAATAAATACACCCGGACTGAATACACCAGGACTGAATACACCAGGACTGAATACACCCGGCCTGAATACACCCGAAATGAATACACCCGGACTGAATACACCAGGACTGAATACACCAGCACTGAATACACCCGGCCTGAATACACCCGAAATGAATACACCCGGACTTTAGACACCCGGATTTAATGCAGCCGGATTGAATACAACCGGACTGAATACACATGGACGGAATACGCCAGGACTGTATACACCCGGACAGAATACACTCGGACTGATTACACCCGTACTGAATACACCCGAACTGAATACACCCGGACTGAATATACCCGGACGGAATACACCCACACTTAATGTACCTGGACTGAATACACTAGGACTGAATATACCAGGACTGAATACACCCGGCCTGAATACACCCGGACTGAATACACCCGAACTGAATACACCCGGACAGAATACACCCGAAATGAATACACCCGAACTGAATACACCCGGATGTAATGCACCCGGATTGAATGCAACCGGACTGAATACACGTGGACGGAATACACCAGGACTGAATACACCCGGTCAGAATAGACTCAGACTGAATACACCCGGACTGCATACACCCGTACTAAATACACATGGACTGAATACATCCGGACTGAATACACCCGGACTGAATACACCCGGACTGAATACAACAGGACTGTCTGCACCAGGACTGACTACAACCGGACTGAATACACCAGGACTGAATACACCAGGACTGACTACACACGGACTGAATACACAAGGACTGAATACACCCGGACTGAATACACCCGGACTGAATAGATCCGGACTGAACACACCAGGACTGAATACACCTGGACTGACTGCACTGGACTGAATACACCACGACTGAATACACCAGGACTGAATACACCCGGACTGAATATACCCGGACTGAAAACACCAGGACTGAATACACCCGGACTGAATACACCCGGACTGAATACACAAGGGCTGAAAACACCCTGACTGAATACACCCTGACTGGATACACCCGGACTAAATACACCCGGACTGAATACACAAGGACTGAATACACCCGGAGGTAATACACCCGGACTAAATACACCAGGACTGAATACACCCGGACGTAATACACCCGGACTGAATACACCAGGACTGAATACTCCCGGACTGAATACACCCGGACTGACTACACCAAGACTGAATACACCCGAAATGAATACACCCGGACTGACTACACCTGGACTGAATACACCAGGACTGACTACACCCGGACTCAATATAGCTGGACTGAATAAACCCGGACTGACTACACCTGGACTGAATACACCAGGACTGAATACACCAGGACTGAATACACACGGACTGAATAAACCCGGACTGAATAAACCCGGACTGAAAACACCCGCACTGAATACTCCCGGACTGAATACACCCGGACTGACTACACCTGGACTGAATACACCAGGACTGACGACACCCGGACTCAATATAGCTGGACTGAATAAACCCGGACTGACTACACACGGACTGAATACATCCTGACTGAATACACCCAGACTGACTACATCCGGACTGAATACAACCGGACTGAATACACCCGGACTGACTACACCTGGACTGAATACACCCGGACTGAATTCACCCGGACTGACTACAACCAGCTGAATACACCCGGACTGAATACACCCGGACTGAGTACACCCGGACCGAATAAACCCGGATTGAATACACCCGGACTGAATACACCTTGGCTGAAAACACACTGACGGAATACACCTTGACTGAATACACCCAGACTGAATACACCAGGACTGACTACACCAGGAGTGAAAACACCCAAACTGAATACACCAGGACTGAATACACCAGGACTGAATACACACGGACTGAATAAACCCGGACTGAATAGATCCGGACTGAACACACCAGGACTGAATACACCCGGACGTAATACACCCGGACTGAATACACCAGGACTGAATAGACCCGGACTGATTACATTCGGACTGAATACAGCCGGACTGAATACACCCGGACTGAATACAGCCGGACTGAATACGCCCGGACTGAATATACCCGGACTGAATAAACCCGGACTGAATACACCCGGACTGAATACGCCCAGACTGAAAACACCCAGACTCAATACACCCGGCCTGAATACATCAGGACTAAATACTCCCGGACTGAATACACCCGGACTGACTACACCAAGACTGAATACACCCGAAATGAATACACCCGGACTGACTACACCTGGACTGAATACACCAGGACTGACTGCACCCGGACTCAATATAGCTGGACTGAATAAAACCGGACTGACTACACCTGGACTGAATACACCAGGACTGAATACACCAGGACTGAATACACACGGACTGAATAAACCCGGACTGAATAAACCCGGACTGAAAACACCCGCACTGAATACTCCCGGACTGAATACACCCGGACTGACTACACCTGGACTGAATACACCAGGACTGAATACACACGGACTGAATAAACCCGGACTGAATAAACCCGGACTGAAAACACCCGCACTGAATACTCCCGGACTGAATACACCCGGACTGACTACACCTGGACTGAATACACCAGGACTGACGACACCCGGACTCAATATAGCTGGACTGAATAAACCCGGACTGACTACACACGGACTGAATACATCCTGACTGAATACACCCAGACTGACTACATCCGGACTGAATACAACCGGACTGAATACACCCGGACTGACTACACCCGGACAGAATACACCAGGACTGAATATACCTGGACTGAATACACCCGGACTGAATACACCCGGACTGACTACACCTGGACTGAATATACCCGGACTGAATTCACCCGGACTGACTACAACCAGCTGAATACACCCGGACTGAATACACCCGGACTGAGTACACCCGGACTGAATAAACCCGGATTGAATACACCCGGACTGAATACACCTTGGCTGAAAACACACTGACGGAATACACCTTGACTGAATACACCCAGACTGAATACACCAGGACTGACTACACCAGGAGTGAAAACACCCAAACTGAATACACCAGGACTGAATACACCAGGACTGAATACACACGGACTGAATAAACCCGGACTGAATAAACCTGGACTGAAAACACACGGACTGAATAAACCCGGACTGAATCAACCTGGATTGAATACACCCGGTCTGAATACACCAGGGCTGCAAACACCCTGACTGAATACACCCTGACTGAATACACCCGGTCTGAATACACCAGGACAGAATACGCCCAGACTGAATATACCAGGATTGAATACACCCGGACTGAATGCACCAGGACTGACTGCAACCGGACTGAATGCACAAGGACTGAATACACCAGGACTGACTACACCCGTACTAAATACACCAGGACTGAATACGCCCGGACTTAATACAACCGGACTGAATACACCCGGACTGAATACACCAGGACTGAATACACCCGGACTGACTACACCGGACTGAAAACACCAGGACTGAATACACCCGGATTGAGTACACCCGGACTGAATACACCCGAACTGAATAAACCTGGATTGAATACACCCGGACTGAATACACCAGAGCTGCAAACACCCTGACTGAATACACCCTGACTGAATACACCCGGTCTGAATACACCAGGACTGACTACACCCGGACTGAAAACACGCGGACTGAATACACCCAGACTGAATACACAAGGGCTGAAAACACCCTGACTGAATACACCCTGATTGAATACACTCGGACTGAATATACCAGGACTGAATACACCCGGACTGAATGCACCAGGACTGAATACACCCGGACTGAAAACACCAGGACTGAATACACCCGAATTGAATACACCCGGACTGAATACACCCGGACTGAATACACCCGGATTGAATAAACCCGGATTGAATACACCCGGACTGAATACACAAGGGCTGAAAACACCCTGACTGAATACACCCTGACTGAATACAATCGGACTGAATATACCAGGACTGAATACACCCGGACTGAATGCACCAGGAATGAATAACCCGGACTTTAGACACCCGGATTTAATGCAGCCGGATTGAATACAACCGGACTGAATACACATGGACGGAATACGCCAGGACTGTATACACCCGAACTGAATACACCCGGACTGAATATACCCGGACGGAATACACCCACACTTAATGTACCTGGACTGAATACACCAGGACTGAATATACCAGGACTGAATGCACCCGGCCTGAATACACCCGGACTGAATACACCCGAACTGAATACACCCGGACGGAATACACCCGAAATGAATACACCCGAACTGAATACACCCGGATTTAATGCACCCGGATTGAATGCAACCGGACTGAATACACGTGGACAGAATACACCAGGACTGAATACACCCGGTCAGAATAGACTCAGACTGAATACACCCGGACTGCATACACCCGTACTGAATACACATGGACTGAATCCATCCGGACTGAATGCACCCGGACTGAATACACCCGGACTGAATACACCAGGACTGTCTGCACCAGGACTGACTACAACCGGACTGAATACACCAGGACTGAATACACCAGGACTGACTACACACGGACTGAATACACTAGGACTGAATACACCCGGACTGAATAAACCCGGACTGAATAGACCCGGACTGAACACACCAGGACTGAATACACCCGGACTGACTGCACTGGACTGAATACACCAGGACTGAATACACCAGGACTGAATACACCCGGACTGAATACACCCGGACTGAAAACACCAGGACTGAATAAACCCGGATTGAATACACCCGGACTGAATACACCCGGACTGAATACACCCGGACTGAATACACCCGGACTGAATACACAAGGGCTGAAAACACCCTGACTGAATACACCCTGACTGGATACACCCGGACTAAATACACCCGGACTGAATACACAAGGACTGAATACACCCGGACGTAATACACCCGGACTGAATACACCAGGACTGAATAGACCCGGACTGATTACATTCGGACTGAATACAGCCGGACTGAATACACCCGGACTGAATACAGCCGGACTGAATACATCGGACTGAATACGCCCGGACTGAATATACCCGGACTGAATACACCCGGACTGAATACACCTGGACTGAATACGCCCAGACTGAAAACACCCAGACTCAATACACCCGGCCTGAATACATCAGGACTAAATACGCCCGGACTGAATACACCCGGACTGACTACACCAAGACTGAATACACCCGAAATGAATACACCCGGACTGACTACACCTGGACTGAACACACCAGGACTGACTACACCCGGACTCAATATAGCTGGACTGAATAAACCCGGACTGACTACACCTGGACTGAATACACCAGGACTGAATACACCAGGACTGAATAAACCCGGACTGAATAAACCCGGACTGAATACACCAGGGCTGAAAACACCCTGACTGAATACACCCTGACTGAATACACCCGGACTGAATACACCAGGACTGACTACACCCGGACTAAAAACACGCGGACTGAATACACCCAGACTGAATACACCCGGACTGAATACACCCGGACTGAATAAACCCAGACTGAATACACCCTGACTGAATACACCCTGACTGAATAGACCCGGACTGAATACGGCTGGACTGAATACACCAGGACTGACTACACCTGGACTGAATACACCCGGACTGAATATACCCGGAATGAATACACCCGGACTGAATACACCCGGACTGAAAACACCCAGACTCAATACACCCGGCCTGAATACATCAGGATTAAATACTCCCGGACTGAATACACACGGACTGACTACACCAAGACTGAATACACCCGAAATGAATACACCCGGACTGACTACACCTGGACTGAATACACCAGGACTGACTACACCCGGACTCAATATAGCTGGACTGAATAAACCCGGACTGACCACACACGGACTGAATACACCCGGACAGAATACACCCGGACTGACTACACCTGGACTGAATACACCCGGACTGAATATACCCGGACTGAAAACACCCGGACTGAATATACCCTGACTGAATACACCCAGACTGAATACATCCACACTTAACGTACCCGGACTGAATACATCAGGACTGAATACACCAGGACTGAATACACCCGGCCTGAATACACCCGGACTGAATACACCCGAACTGAATACACCCGGACTGAAGACACCCGAAATGAATACACCCGGGCTGAATACACCCAGATTTAATGCACCTGGATTGAATACAACCGGACTGAATACACACGGACGAAATACACCAGTACTGAATACACCCGAACTGAATACACCCGGACTGAATACACCCAGACTGAATACACCCACACTTAATGTACCCGGACTGAATACATCAGGACTGAACACACTAGGACTGAATAAACCAGGACTGAATAAACCCGGACTGAATACACCCGAACTGAATACACCCGGATTGAATACACCCGAAATGAATACACCCGGACTGAAAACACCCGGATTGAATACTACCGGACTGAATACACCCGGACTGAGTACACCCGCACTGAATAAACCCGGATTGAATACACCCGGACTGAATACACCTTGGCTGAAAACACACTGACTGAATAAACCCTGACTGAATACACCCGGACTGAATACACCAGGACTGACTACACCCGGACTGAAACCACCCAAACTGAATACACCCGGACTGACTACACCTGGACTGAATACACCAGGACTGAATACACCAGGACTGAATACACACGGACTGAATAAACCCGGACTGAATAAACCCGGACTGAAAACACCCGGACTGAATACATCCGGACTGAATATACCAGGACTGAATACACCCGGACTGAATGCACCAGGACGGAATACACCAGGACTGACTACACCCGGATTGAATACACCAGTACTGAATACGCCCGGACTGAATACACCCGGACTGAATACACCCGGACTGAATAGACCCGGACTGAATATACCAGGACTGAATACACCCGGACTGACTACACCGGACTGAATACACCAGGACTGAATACACCAGGACTGAATACACCCGGACTGAAAACACCAGGACTGAATACACCCGGATTGAATACACCCGGACTGAATACACCCGGACTGAATACAAACGGACTGAATTAACACGGATTGAATACACCCGGACTGAATACACAAGGGCTGAAAACACCCTGGCTGAATACACCCTGACTGAATACACCCCGACTTAATATACCCGGACTGAATACACAAGGACTGAATACACCCAGACATAATACACCCGGACTACATAAACCAGGACTGAATACACCCGGACTTAATACACCCGGACTGAATACATCATGACAGAATAAACCCGGACTGAATACACCAGGACTGAATACTCCCGGACGTCATATACACGGACGTAATACACCCGCACTGAATTCACCCGGACTGAAGAGACCCGGACTGATTACACTCGGACTGAATACCGCATCTGAATACAGCCGGACTGAATACAGCCGGACTGAATACACCCGGACTGAATAAACCCAGACTGAATACACCTGACTGAATACACCCGGACTGAATAGACCTGGACTCAATACAGCTGGACTGAATACACCAGGACTGACTACACCCGGACTGAATACACCCGGACTGAATATACCCAGACTGAATACACCCGGACTGAATACACCCAGATTGAATACACCCGGACTGAATACACCAGGACTGACGACACCCGGACTCAATATAGCTGGACTGAATAAACCCGGACTGACTACACACGGACTGAATACATCCTGACTGAATACACCCAGACTGACTACATCCGGACTGAATACAACCGGACTGAATACACCCGGACTGACTACACCCGGACAGAATACACCAGGACTGAATATACCTGGACTGAATACACCCGGACTGAATACACCCGGACTGACAACACCCGGACTGAATACACCCGGACTGAATTCACCCGGACTGACTACAACCAGCTGAATACACCCGGACTGAATACACCCGGACTGACTACACACGGGCTGAATACAGCCAGACTGAACACACCCGGTCTGAATACACCAGGACTGAATACACCCGGACTGAATACACCCGGACGGAATACACCCGGACTAAATACACCCGGATTGAATACACCCGGACTGAATACGCCTGAACTGAAAACACACGGACTTAATATACCCGGCCTGAATACACCACGACTGAATACTCCCGGACTGAATACACCCGGACTAACTATACCCAGACTGAAAACACTCGGAATAAATACACCCGGACTGAATACACCAGGACTGAATACACCAGGACTGAATACACCCGGCCTGAATACACCCGAAATGAATACACCCGGACTGAATACACCAGGACTGAATACACCAGCACTGAATACACCCGGCCTGAATACACCCGAAATGAATACACCCGGACTTTAGACACCCGGATTTAATGCAGCCGGATTGAATACAACCGGACTGAATACACATGGACGGAATACGCCAGGACTGTATACACCCGGACAGAATACACTCGGACTGATTACACCCGTACTGAATACACCCGAACTGAATACACCCGGACTGAATATACCCGGACGGAATACACCCACACTTAATGTACCTGGACTGAATACACTAGGACTGAATATACCAGGACTGAATACACCCGGCCTGAATACACCCGGACTGAATACACCCGAACTGAATACACCCGGACGGAATACACCCGAAATGAATACACCCGAACTGAATACACCCGGATGTAATGCACCCGGATTGAATGCAACCGGACTGAATACACGTGGACGGAATACACCAGGACTGAATACACCCGGTCAGAATAGACTCAGACTGAATACACCCGGACTGCATACACCCGTACTAAATACACATGGACTGAATACACCCGGACTGAATACACCCGGACTGAATACACCCGGACTGAATACAACAGGACTGTCTGCACCAGGACTGACTACAACCGGACTGAATACACCAGGACTGAATACACCAGGACTGACTACACACGGACTGAATACACTAGGACTGAATACACCCGGACTGAATACACCCGGACTGAATAGATCCGGACTGAACACACCAGGACTGAATACACCCGGACTGACTGCACTGGACTGAATACACCACGACTGAATACACCAGGACTGAATACACCCGGACTGAATATACCCGGACTGAAAACACCAGGACTGAATACACCCGGACTGAATACACCCGGACTGAATACACAAGGGCTGAAAACACCCTGACTGAATACACCCTGACTGGATACACCCGGACTAAATACACCCGGACTGAATACACAAGGACTGAATACACCCGGAGGTAATACACCTGGACTAAATACACCAGGACTGAATACACCCGGACGTAATACACCCGGACTGAATACACCAGGACTGAATACTCCCGGACTGAATACACCCGGACTGACTACACCAAGACTGAATACACCCAAAATGAATACACCCGGACTGACTACACCTGGACTGAATACACCAGGACTGACTACACCCGGACTCAATATAGCTGGACTGAATAAACCCGGACTGACTACACCTGGACTGAATACACCAGGACTGAATACACCAGGACTGAATACACACGGACTGAATAAACCCGGACTGAATAAACCCGGACTGAAAACACCCGCACTGAATACTCCCGGACTGAATACACCCGGACTGACTACACCTGGACTGAATACACCAGGACTGACGACACCCGGACTCAATATAGCTGGACTGAATAAACCCGGACTGACTACACACGGACTGAATACATCCTGACTGAATACACGCAGACTGACTACATCCGGACTGAATACAACCGGACTGAATACACCCGGACTGACTACACCTGGACTGAATACACCCGGACTGAATTCACCCGGACTGACTACAACCAGCTGAATACACCCGGACTGAATACACCCGGACTGAGTACACCCGGACCGAATAAACCCGGATTGAATACACCCGGACTGAATACACCTTGGCTGAAAACACACTGACGGAATACACCTTGACTGAATACACCCAGACTGAATACACCAGGACTGACTACACCAGGAGTGAAAACACCCAAACTGAATACACCAGGACTGAATACACCAGGACTGAATACACCCGGACGTAATACACCCGGACTGAATACACCAGGACTGAATAGACCCGGACTGATTACATTCGGACTGAATACAGCCGGACTGAATACACCCGGACTGAATACAGCCGGACTGAATACGCCCGGACTGAATATACCCGGACTGAATAAACCCGGACTGAATACACCCGGACTGAATACGCCCAGACTGAAAACACCCAGACTCAATACACCCGGCCTGAATACATCAGGACTAAATACTCCCGGACTGAATACACCCGGACTGACTACACCAAGACTGAATACACCCGAAATGAATACACCCGGACTGACTACACCTGGACTGAATACACCAGGACTGACTACACCCGGACTCAATATAGCTGGACTGAATAAAACCGGACTGACTACACCTGGATTGAATACACCAGGACTGAATACACCAGGACTGAATACACACGGACTGAATAAACCCGGACTGAATAAACCCGGACTGAAAACACCCGCACTGAATACTCCCGGACTGAATACACCCGGACTGACTACACCTGGACTGAATACACCAGGACTGAATACACACGGACTGAATAAACCCGGACTGAATAAACCCGGACTGAAAACACCCGCACTGAATACTCCCGGACTGAATACACCCGGACTGACTACACCTGGACTGAATACACCAGGACTGACGACACCCGGACTCAATATAGCTGGACTGAATAAACCCGGACTGACTACACACGGACTGAATACATCCTGACTGAATACACCCAGACTGACTACATCCGGACTGAATACAACCGGACTGAATACACCCGGACTGACTACACCCGGACAGAATACACCAGGACTGAATATACCTGGACTGAATACACCCGGACTGAATACACCCGGACTGACTACACCTGGACTGAATATACCCGGACTGAATTCACCCGGACTGACTACAACCAGCTGAATACACCCGGACTGAATACACCCGGACTGAGTACACCCGGACTGAATAAACCCGGATTGAATACACCCGGACTGAATACACCTTGGCTGAAAACACACTGACGGAATACACCTTGACTGAATACACCCAGACTGAATACACCAGGACTGACTACACCAGGAGTGAAAACACCCAAACTGAATACACCAGGACTGAATACACCAGGACTGAATACACACGGACTGAATAAACCCGGACTGAATAAACCTGGACTGAAAACACACGGACTGAATAAACCCGGACTGAATCAACCTGGATTGAATACACCCGGTCTGAATACACCAGGACAGAATACGCCCAGACTGAATATACCAGGATTGAATACACCCGGACTGAATGCACCAGGACTGACTGCAACCGGACTGAATGCACAAGGACTGAATACACCAGGACTGACTACACCCGTACTGAATACACCAGGACTGAATACGCCCGGACTTAATACAACCGGACTGAATACACCCGGACTGAATACACCAGGACTGAATACACCCGGACTGACTACACCGGACTGAAAACACCAGGACTGAATACACCCGGATTGAGTACACCCGGACTGAATACACCCGAACTGAATAAACCTGGATTGAATACACCCGGACTGAATACACCAGAGCTGCAAACACCCTGACTGAATACACCCTGACTGAATACACCCGGTCTGAATACACCAGGACTGACTACACCCGGACTGAAAACACGCGGACTGAATACACCCAGACTGAATACACAAGGGCTGAAAACACCCTGACTGAATACACCCTGATTGAATACACTCGGACTGAATATACCAGGACTGAATACACCCGGACTGAATGCACCAGGACTGAATACACCCGGACTGAAAACACCAGGACTGAATACACCCGGATTGAATACACCCGGACTGAATACACCCGGACTGAATACACCCGGACTGAATAAACCCGGATTGAATACACCCGGACTGAATACACAAGGGCTGAAAACACCCTGACTGAATACACCCTGACTGAATACAATCGGACTGAATATACCAGGACTGAATACACCCGGACTGAATGCACCAGGAATGACTGCAACCGGCCTGAATACACCAGGACTGAATACACCAGGACTGACTACACCCGGACTGAATACACCAGCATTGAATACGCCCGGACTGAAGACAACCGGACTGAATACACCTGGACTGAATACACCAGGACTGAATACACCCAAACTGACTACACCGGACTGAATACACCACGACTGAAAACATCAGGACTGAATACTCCCGGACTGAATACACCCGGACTGACTACACCCGGACAGAATACACCCGGACTGACAACACCCGGACTGAATACACCCGGACTGAATTCACCCGGACTGACTGCAACCAGCTGAATACACCCGGACTGACTACACACGGGCTGAATACAGCCAGACTGAACACACCCGGTCTGAATACACCAGGACTGAATACACCCGGACTGAATACACCCGGACTGAATACACCCGGACGGAATACACCCGGACTAAATACACCCGGATTGAATACACCCGGACTGAATACGCCTGGACTGAAAACACCCGGACTTAATATACCCGGCCTGAATACACCACGACTGAATACTCCCGGACTGAATACACCCGGACTAACTATACCCAGACTGAAAACACTCGGAATAAATACACCCGGACTGAATACACCAGGACTGAATACACCAGGACTGAATACACCCGGCCTGAATACACCCGAAATGAATACACCCGGACTGAATACACCAGGACTGAATACACCAGGACTGAATACACCCGGCCTGAATACACCCGAAATGAATACACCCGGACTTTAGACACCCGGATTTAATGCAGCCGGATTGAATACAACCGGACTGAATACACATGGACGGAATACGCCAGGACTGTAGACACCCGGACAGAATACACTCGGACTGATTACACCCGTACTGAATACACCCGAACTGAATACACCCGGACTGAATATACCCGGACGGAATACACCCAAACTTAATGTACCTGGACTGAATACACTAGGACTGAATATACCAGGACTGAATACACCCGGCCTGAATACACCCGGCCTGAATACACCCGGACTGAATACACCCGAACTGAATACACCCGGACGGAATACACCCGAAATGAATACACCCGAACTGAATACACCCGGATTTAATGCACCCGGATTGAATGCAACCGGACTGAATACACGTGGACGGAATACACCAGGACTGAATACACCCGGTCAGAATAGACTCAGACTGAATACACCCGGACTGCATACACCCGTACTAAATACACATGGACTGAATACATCCGGACTGAATACACCCGGACTGAATACACCCGGACTGAATACACCAGGACTGTCTGCACCAGGACTGACTACAACCGGACTGAATACACCAGGACTGAATACACCAGGACTGACTACACACGGACTGAATACACTAGGACTGAATACACCCGGACTGAATAGATCCGGACTGAACACACCAGGACTGAATACACCCGGACGTAATACACCCGGACTGAATACACCAGGACTGAATAGACCCGGACTGATTACATTCGGACTGAATACAGCCGGACTGAATACACACGGACTGAATACAGCCGGACTGAATACGCCCGGACTGAATATACCCGGACTGAATAAACCCGGACTGAATACACCCGGACTGAATACGCCCAGACTGAAAACACCCAGACTCAATACACCCGGCCTGAATACATCAGGACTAAATACTCCCGGACTGAATACACCCGGACTGACTACACCAAGACTGAATACACCCGAAATGAATACACCCGGACTGACTACACCTGGACTGAATACACCAGGACTGACTACACCCGGACTCAATATAGCTGGACTGAATAAACCCGGACTGACTACACCTGGACTGAATACACCAGGACTGAATACACCAGGACTGAATACACACGGACTGAATAAACCCGGACTGAATAAACCCGGACTGAAAACACCCGCACTGAATACTCCCGGACTGAATACACCCGGACTGACTACACCTGGACTGAATACACCAGGACTGACGACACCCGGACTCAATATAGCTGGACTGAACAAACCCGGACTGACTACACACGGACTGAATACATCCTGACTGAATACACCCAGACTGACTACATCCGGACTGAATACAACCGGACTGAATACACCCGGACTGACTACACCCGGACAGAATACACCAGGACTGAATATACCTGGACTGAATACACCCGGACTGAATACACCCGGACTGACTACACCTGGACTGAATACACCCGGACTGAATTCACCCGGACTGACTACAACCAGCTGAATACACCCGGACTGAATACACCCGGACTGAGTACACCCGGACCGAATAAACCCGGATTGAATACACCCGGACTGAATACACCTTGGCTGAAAACACACTGACGGAATACACCTTGACTGAATACACCCAGACTGAATACACCAGGACTGACTACACCAGGAGTGAAAACACCCAAACTGAATACACCAGGACTGAATACACCAGGACTGAATACACACGGACTGAATAAACCCGGACTGAATAGATCCGGACTGAACACACCAGGACTGAATACACCCGGACGTAATACACCCGGACTGAATACACCAGGACTGAATAGACCCGGACTGATTACATTCGGACTGAATACAGCCGGACTGAATACACCCGGACTGAATACAGCCGGACTGAATACGCCCGGACTGAATATACCCGGACTGAATAAACCCGGACTGAATACACCCGGACTGATACGCCCAGACTGAAAACACCCAGACTCAATACACCCGGCCTGAATACATCAGGATTAAATACTCCCGGACTGAATACACCCGGACTGACTACACCAAGACTGAATACACCCGAAATGAATACACCCGGACTGACTACACCTGGACTGAATACACCAGGACTGACTACACCCGGACTCAATATAGCTGGACTGAATAAAACCGGACTGACTACACCTGGACTGAATACACCAGGACTGAATACACACGGACTGAATAAACCCGGACTGAATAAACCCGGACTGAAAACACCCGCACTGAATACTCCCGGACTGAATAAACCCGGACTGACTACACCTGGACTGAATACACCAGGACTGACGACACCCGGACTCAATATAGCTGGACTGAATAAACCCGGACTGACTACACACGGACTGAATACATCCTGACTGAATACACCCAGACTGACTACATCCGGACTGAATACAACCGGACTGAATACACCCGGACTGACTACACCCGGACAGAATACACCAGGACTGAATATACCTGGACTGAATACACCCGGACTGAATACACCCGGACTGACTACACCTGGACTGAATACACCCGGACTGAATTCACCCGGACTGACTACAACCAGCTGAATACACCCGGACTGAATACACCCGGACTGAGTACACCCGGACTGAATAAACCCGGATTGAATACACCCGGACTGAATACACCTTGGCTGAAAACACACTGACGGAATACACCTTGACTGAATACACCCAGACTGAATACACCAGGACTGACTACACCAGGAGTGAAAACACCCAAACTGAATACACCAGGACTGAATACACCAGGACTGAATACACACGGACTGAATAAACCCAGACTGAATAAACCTGGACTGAAAACACACGGACTGAATAAACCCGGACTGAATCAACCTGGATTGAATACACCCGGTCTGAATACACCAGGGCTGCAAACACCCTGACTGAATACACCCTGACTGAATACACCCGGTCTGAATACACCAGGACAGAATACGCCCAGACTGAATATACCAGGATTGAATACACACGGACTGAATGCACCAGGACTGACTGCAACCGGACTGAATGCACCAGGACTGAATACACCAGGACTGACTACACCCGTACTGAATACACCAGGACTGAATACGCCCGGACTGAATACAACCGGACTGAATACACCCGGACTGAATACACCAGGACTGAATACACCCGGACTGACTACACCGGACTGAATACACCACGACTGAATACACCAGGACTGAATACACCCGGACTGAATACACCCGTACTGAAACCACCAGGACTGAATACACCCGGATTGAGTACACCCGGACTGAATACACCCGAACTGAATAAACCTGGATTGAATACACCCGGACTGAATACACCAGAGCTGCAAACACCCTGACTGAATACACCCTGACTGAATACACCCGGTCTGAATACACCAGGACTGACTACACCCGGACTGAAAACACGCGGACTGAATACACCCAGACTGAATACACAAGGGCTGAAAACACCCTGACTGAATACACCCTGATTGAATACACTCGGACTGAATATACCAGGACTGAATACACCCGGACTGAATGCACCAGGACTGAATACACCCGGACTGAAAACACCAGGACTGAATACACCTGAATTGAACACACCCGGACTGAATACACCCGGACTGAATACACCCGGACTGAATAAACCCGGATTGAATACACCCGGACTGAATACACAAGGGCTGAAAACACCCTGACTGAATACACCCTGACTGAATACAATCGGACTGAATATACCAGGACTGAATACACCCGGACTGAATGCACCAGGAATGACTGCAACCGGCCTGAATACACCAGGACTGAATACACCAGGACTGACTACACCCGGACTGAATACACCAGCATTGAATACGCCCGGACTGAAGACAACCGGACTGAATACACCTGGACTGAATACACCAGGACTGAATACACCCAAACTGACTACACCGGACTGAATACACCACGACTGAATACACCAGGACTGAATACACCCGGACTGAATACACCCTGACTGAATACACCCTGACTGAATACACCCGGTCTGAATACACCAGGACTGACTACACCCAGACTGAAAACACGCGGACTGAATACACCCAGACTGACTACACCGGACTGAATACACCACGACTGAATACACCAGGACTGAATACACCCCGATTGAATACACCCGGACTGAATACACCCGGACTGAATACACCCGGACTGAATAAACCCGGATTGAATACACCCGGACTGAATACACAAGGGCTGAAAACATCCTGACTGAATACACCCTGACTGAATACACTCGGACTGAATATACCAGGACTGAATACACCCGGACTGAATGCACCAGGACTGAATACACCAGGACTGACTACACCCGGATTGAATACACCAGTACTGAATACGCCCGGACTGAATACACCCGGACTGAATACACCCGGACTGAATAGACCCGGACTGAATATACCAGGACTGAATACACCCGGACTGACTACACCGGACTGAATACACCACGACTGAATACACCAGGACTGAATACACCCGGACTGAATACACCCGGACTGAAAACACCAGGACTAAATACACCCGGATTGAATGCACCCGGACTGAATACACCCGGACTGAATACAACACGACTGAATACACCAGGACTGAATACACCCGGACTGAATACAAACGGACTGAATTAACACGGATTGAATACACCCGGACTGAATACACAAGGGCTGAAAACACCCTGGCTGAATACACCCTGACTGAATACACCCCGACTTAATACACCCGGACTGAATACACAAGGACTGAATACACCCAGACATAATACACCCGGACTACATAAACCAGGACTGAATACACCCGGACTTAATACACCCGGACTGAATACATCATGACAGAATAAACCCGGACTGAATACACCAGGACTGAATACTCCCGGACGTAATATACACGGACGTAATACACCCGCATTGAATTCACCCGGACTGAAGAGACCCGGACTGATTACACTCGGACTGAATACCGCCGGTCTGAATACAGCCGGACTGAATACAGCCGGACTGAATACACCCGGACTGAATAAACCCAGACTGAATACACCTGACTGAATACACCCGGACTGAATAGACCTGGACTCAATACAGCTGGACTGAATACACCAGGACTGACTACACCCGGACTGAATACACCCGGACTGAATATACCCAGACTGAATACACCCGGACTGAATACACCCAGATTGAATACACCCGGACTGAATACGCCCGAACTGAAAACACCCAGACTCAATACACCCGGCCTGAATACATCAGGACTGAATACTCCCGGACTGAATACACCCGGACTGACTACACCTGGACTGAATACACCAGGACTGACGACACCCGGACTCAATATAGCTGGACTGAATAAACCCGGACTGACTACACACGGACTGAATACATCCTGACTGAATACACCCAGACTGACTACATCCGGACTGAATACAACCGGACTGAATACACCCGGACTGACTACACCCGGACAGAATACACCAGGACTGAATATACCTGGACTGAATACACCCGGACTGAATACACCCGGACTGACAACACCCGGACTGAATACACCCGGACTGAATTCACCCGGACTGACTACAACCAGCTGAATACACCCGGACTGAATACACCCGGACTGACTACACACGGGCTGAATCCAGCCAGACTGAACACACCCGGTCTGAATACACCAGGACTGAATACACCCGGACTGAATACACCCGGACTGAATACACCCGGACGGAATACACCCGGACTAAATACACCCGGATTGAATACACCCGGACTGAATACGCCTGGACTGAAAACACCCGGACTTAATATACCCGGCCTGAATACACCACGACTGAATACTCCCGGACTGAATACACCCGGACTAACTATACCCAGACTGAAAACACTCGGAATAAATAAACCCGGACTGAATACACCAGGACTGAATACACCAGGACTGAATACACCCGGCCTGAATACACCCGAAATGAATACACCCGGACTGAATACACCAGGACTGAATACACCAGGACTGAATACACCCGGCCTGAATACACCCGAAATGAATACACCCGGACTTTAGACACCCGGATTTAATGCAGCCAGATTGAATACAACCGGACTGAATACACATGGACGGAATACGCCAGGACTGTATACACCCGGACAGAATACACTCGGACTGATTACACCCGTACTGAATACACCCGAACTGAATACACCCGGACTGAATATACCCGGACGGAATACACCCACACTTAATGTACCTGGACTGAATACACTAGGACTGAATATACCAGGACTGAATACACCCGGCCTGAATACACCCGGACTGAATACACCCGAACTGAATACACCCGGACGGAATACACCCGAAATGAATACACCCGAACTGAATACACCCGGATTTAATGCACCCGGATTGAATGCAACCGGACTGAATACACGTGGACGGAATACACCAGGACTGAATACACCCGGTCAGAATAGACTCAGACTGAATACACCCGGACTGCATACACCCGTACTAAATACACATGGACTGAATACATCCGGACTGAATACACCCGGACTGAATACACCCAGACTGAATACACCAGGACTGTCTGCACCAGGACTGACTACAACCGGACTGAATACACCAGGACTGAATACACCAGGACTGACTACACACGGACTGAATACACTAGGACTGAATACACCCGGACTGAATAGATCCGGACTGAACACACCAGGACTGAATACACCCGGACTGACTGCACTGGACTGAATACACCACGACTGAATACACCAGGACTGAATACACCCGGACTGAATACACCCGGACTGAAAACACCAGGACTGAATAAACCCGGATTGAATACACCCGGACTGAATACACCCGGACTGAATACACCCGGACTGAATACACAAGGGCTGAAAACACCCTCACTGAATACACCCTGACTGGATACACCCGGACTAAATACACCCGGACTGAATACACAAGGACTGAATACATCCGGAGGTAATACACCCGGACTAAATACACCAGGACTGAATACACCCGGACGTAATACACCCGGACTGAATACACCAGGACTGAATAGACCCGGACTGATTACATTCGGACTGAATACAACCAGACTGAATACACCCGGACTGAATACAGCCGGACTGAATACACCCGGACTGAATACGCCCGGACTGAATATACCCGGACTGAATACACCCGGACTGAATACACCCGGACTGAATACGCCCAGACTGAAAACACCCAGACTCAATACACCCGGCCTGAATACATCAGGACTAAATACTCCCGGACTGAATACACCCGGACTGACTACACCAAGACTGAATACACCCGAAATGAATACACCCGGACTGACCACACCTGGACTGAATACACCAGGACTGAATAAACCCGGACTGAATAAACCCGGACTGAAAACACCCGGACTGAATACACCCGGACTGAATACACCCGGACTGAATACACCCGAAATGAATACACCCGGACTTTAGACACCCGGATTTAATGCAGCCGGATTGAATACAACCGGACTGAATACACATGGACGGAATACGCCAGGACTGTATACACCCGAACTGAATACACCCGGACTGAATATACCCGGACGGAATACACCCACACTTAATGTACCTGGACTGAATACACCAGGACTGAATATACCAGGACTGAATGCACCCGGCCTGAATACACCCGGACTGAATACACCCGAACTGAATACACCCGGACGGAATACACCCGAAATGAATACACCCGAACTGAATACACCCGGATTTAATGCACCCGGATTGAATGCAACCGGACTGAATACACGTGGACAGAATACACCAGGACTGAATACACCCGAACTGAATACACCCGGACTGAATATACCCGGACGGAATACACCCACACTTAATGTACCTGGACTGAATACACTAGGACTGAATATACCAGGACTGAATACACCCGGCCTGAATACACCCGGACTGAATACACCCGAACTGAATACACCCGGACGGAATACACCCGAAATGAATACACCCGAACTGAATACACCCGGATTTAATGCACCCGGATTGAATGCAACCGGACTGAATACACGTGGACGGAATACACCAGGACTGAATACACCCGGTCAGAATAGACTCAGACTGAATACACCCGGACTGCATACACCCGTACTAAATACACATGGACTGAATACATCCGGACTGAATACACCCGGACTGAATACACCCGGACTGAATACACCAGGACTGTCTGCACCAGGACTGACTACAACCGGACTGAATACACCAGGACTGAATACACCAGGACTGACTACACACGGACTGAATACACTAGGACTGAATACACCCGGACTGAATACACCCGGACTGAATAGACCCGGACTGAACACACCAGGACTGAATACACCCGGACTGACTGCACTGGACTGAATACACCAGGACTGAATACACCAGGACTGAATACACCCGGACTGAATACACCCGGACTGAAAACACCAGGACTGAATAAACCCGGATTGAATACACCCGGACTGAATACACCCGGACTGAATACACAAGGGCTGAAAACACCCTGACTGAATACACCCTGACTGGATACACCCGGACTAAATACACCCTGACTGAATACACAAGGACTGAATACACCCGGAGGTAATACACCCGGACTAAATACACCAGGACTGAATACACCCGGACGTAATACAGCCGGACTGAATACACCAGGACTGAATAGACCCGGACTGATTACATTCGGACTGAATACAGCCGGACTGAATACACCCGGACTGAATACATCGGACTGAATACGCCCGGACTGAATATACCCGGACTGAATACACCCGGACTGAATACACCCGGACTGAATACGCCCAGACTGAAAACACCCAGACTCAATACACCCGGCCTGAATACATCAGGACTAAATACTCCCGGACTGAATACACCCGGACTGACTACACCAAGACTGAATACACCCGAAATGAATACACCCGGACTGACTACACCTGGACTGAATACACCAGGACTGACTACACCCGGACTCAATATAGCTGGACTGAATAAACCCGGACTGACTACACCTGGACTGTATACACCCGGACTGAATACACCAGGACTGAATAAACCCGGATTGAATACACCCGGACTGAATACACCCAGACTGAATACACCCGGACTGAATAAACCCGGATTGAATACACCCGGACTGAATACACAAGGGCTGAAAACACCCTGACTGAATACACCCTGACTGAATACAATCGGACTGAATATACCAGGACTGAATACACCCGGACTGAATACACCCGGACTGAATAAACCCGGATTGAATACACCCGGACTGAATACACAAGGGCTGAAAACACCCTGACTGAATACACCCTGACTGAATACAATCGGACTGAATATACCAGGACTGAATACACCCGGACTGAATGCACCAGGAATGACTGCAACCGGCCTGAATACACCAGGACTGAATACACCAGGACTGACTACACCCGGACTGAATACACCAGCATTGAATACGCCCGGACTGAAGACAACCGGACTGAATACACCTGGACTGAATACACCAGGACTGAATACACCCAAACTGACTACACCGGACTGAATACACCACGACTGAATACACCAGGACTGAATACACCCGGACTGAACACACCCTGACTGAATACACCCTGACTGAATACACCCGGTCTGAATACACCAGGACTGACTACACCCAGACTGAAAACACGCGGACTGAATACACCCAGACTGACTACACCGGACTGAATACACCACGACTGAATACACCAGGACTGAATACACCCCGATTGAATACACCCGGACTGAATACACCCGGACTGAATACACCCGGACTGAATAAACCCGGATTGAATACACTCGGACTGAATACACAAGGGCTGAAAACATCCTGACTGAATACACCCTGACTGAATACACTCGGACTGAATATACCAGGACTGAATACACCCGGACTGAATGCACCAGGACTGAATACACCAGGACTGACTACACCCGGATTGAATACACCAGTACTGAATACGCCCGGACTGAATACACCCGGACTGAATACACCCGGACTGAATAGACCCGGACTGAATATACCAGGACTGAATACACCCGGACTGACTACACCGGACTGAATACACCACGACTGAATACACCAGGACTGAATACACCCGGACTGAATACACCCGGACTGAAAACACCAGGACTGAATACACCCGGATTGAATACACCCGGACTGAATACACCCGGACTGAATACAAACGGACTGAATTAACACGGATTGAATACACCCGGACTGAATACACAAGGGCTGAAAACACCCTGGCTGAATACACCCTGACTGAATACACCCCGACTTAATACACCCGGACTGAATACACAAGGACTGAATACACCCAGACATAATACACCCGGACTACATAAACCAGGACTGAATACACCCGGACTTAATACACCCGGACTGAATACATCATGACAGAATAAACCCGGACTGAATACACCAGGACTGAATACTCCCGGACGTAATATACACGGACGTAATACACCCGCACTGAATTCACCCGGACTGAAGAGACCCGGACTGATTACACTCGGACTGAATACACCCGGACTTACAACACCCGGACTGAATACACCCGGACTGAATTCACCCGGACTGACTACAACCAGACTGAATACACCCGGACTGAATACAGCCGGACTGAATACACCCGGACTGAATACGCCCGGACTGAATATACCCGGACTGAATACACCCGGACTGAATACACCCGGACTGAATACGCCCAGACTGAAAACACCCAGACTCAATACACCCGGCCTGAATACATCAGGACTAAATACTCCCGGACTGAATACACCCGGACTGACTACACCAAGACTGAATACACCCGAAATGAATACACCCGGACTGACTACACCTGGACTGAATACACCAGGACTGAATAAACCCGGACTGAATAAACCCGGACTGAAAACACCCGGACTGAATACACCCGGACTGAATACACCCGGACTGAATACACCCGAAATGAATACACCCGGACTTTAGACACCCGGATTTAATGCAGCCGGATTGAATACAACCGGACTGAATACACATGGACGGAATACGCCAGGACTGTATACACCCGAACTGAATACACCCGGACTGAATATACCCGGACGGAATACACCCACACTTAATGTACCTGGACTGAATACACCAGGACTGAATATACCAGGACTGAATGCACCCGGCCTGAATACACCCGGACTGAATACACCCAATCTGAATACACCCGGACGGAATACACCCGAAATGAATACACCCGAACTGAATACACCCGGATTTAATGCACCCGGATTGAATGCAACCGGACTGAATACACGTGGACAGAATACACCAGGACTGAATACACCCGGTCAGAATACACTCGGACTGATTACACCCGTACTGAATACACCCGAACTGAATACACCCGGACTGAATATACCCGGACGGAATACACCCACACTTAATGTACCTGGACTGAATACACTAGGACTGAATATACCAGGACTGAATACACCCGGCCTGAATACACCCGGACTGAATACACCCGAACTGAATACACCCGGACGGAATACACCCGAAATGAATACACCCGAACTGAATACACCCGGATTTAATGCACCCGGATTGAATGCAACCGGACTGAATACACGTGGACGGAATACACCAGGACTGAATACACCCGGTCAGAATAGACTCAGACTGAATACACCCGGACTGCATACACCCGTACTAAATACACATGGACTGAATACATCCGGACTGAATACACCCGGACTGAATACACCCGGACTGAATACACCAGGACTGTCTGCACCAGGACTGACTACAACCGGACTGAATACACCAGGACTGAATACACCAGGACTGACTACACACGGACTGAATACACTAGGACTGAATACACCCGGACTGAATACACCCGGACTGAATAGACCCGGACTGAACACACCAGGACTGAATACACCCGGACTGACTGCACTGGACTGAATACACCAGGACTGAATACACCAGGACTGAATACACCCGGACTGAATACACCCGGACTGAAAACACCAGGACTGAATAAACCCGGATTGAATACACCCGGACTGAATACACCCGGTCTGAATACACAAGGGCTGAAAACACCCTGACTGAATACACCCTGACTGGATACACCCGGACTAAATACACCCTGACTGAATACACAAGGACTGAATACACCCGGAGGTAATACACCCGGACTAAATACACCAGGACTGAATACACCCGGACGTAATACAGCCGGACTGAATACACCAGGACTGAATAGACCCGGACTGATTACATTCGGACTGAATACAGCCGGACTGAATACACCCGGACTGAATACATCGGACTGAATACGCCCGGACTGAATATACCCGGACTGAATACACCCGGACTGAATACACCCGGACTGAATACGCCCAGACTGAAAACACCCAGACTCAATACACCCGGCCTGAATACATCAGGACTAAATACTCCCGGACTGAATACACCCGGACTGACTACACCAAGACTGAATACACCCGAAATGAATACACCCGGACTGACTACACCTGGACTGAATACACCAGGACTGACTACACCCGGACTCAATATAGCTGGACTGAATAAACCCGGACTGACTACACCTGGACTGTATACACCCGGACTGAATACACCAGGACTGAATAAAGCCGGATTGAATGCACCCGGACTGAATACACCCGGACTGAATACACCCGGACTGAATAAACCCGGATTGAATACACCCGGACTGAATACACAAGGGCTGAAAACACCCTGACTGAATACACCCTGACTGAATACAATCGGACTGAATATACCAGGACTGAATACACCCGGACTGAATACACCCGGACTGAATAAACCCGGATTGAATACACCCGGACTGAATACACAAGGGCTGAAAACACCCTGACTGAATACACCCTGACTGAATACAATCGGACTGAATATACCAGGACTGAATACACCCGGACTGAATGCACCAGGAATGACTGCAACCGGCCTGAATACACCAGGACTGAATACACCAGGACTGACTACACCCGGACTGAATACACCAGCATTGAATACGCCCGGACTGAAGACAACCGGACTGCATACACCTGGACTGAATACACCAGGACTGAATACACCCAAACTGACTACACCGGACTGAATACACCACGACTGAATACACCAGGACTGAATACACCCGGACTGAACACACCCTGACTGAATACACCCTGACTGAATACACCCGGTCTGAATACACCAGGACTGACTACACCCAGACTGAATACACCCGGACTGAATACACCCGGACTGAATAAACCCGGATTGAATACACTCGGACTGAATACACAAGGGCTGAAAACATCCTGACTGAATACACCCTGACTGAATACACTCGGACTGAATATACCAGGACTGAATACACCCGGACTGAATGCACCAGGACTGAATACACCAGGACTGACTACACCCGGATTGAATACACCAGTACTGAATACGCCCGGACTGAATACACCCGGACTGAATACACCCGGACTGAATAGACCCGGACTGAATATACCAGGACTGAATACACCCTGACTGACTACACCGGACTGAATACACCACGACTGAATACACCAGGACTGAATACACCCGGACTGAATACACCCGGACTGAAAACACCAGGACTGAATACACCCGGATTGAATACACCCGGACTGAATACACCCGGACTGAATACAAACGGACTGAATTAACACGGATTGAATACACCCGGACTGAATACACAAGGGCTGAAAACACCCTGGCTGAATACACCCTGACTGAATACACCCCGACTTAATACACCCGGACTGAATACACAAGGACTGAATACACCCAGACATAATACACCCGGACTACATAAACCAGGACTGAATACACCCGGACTTAATACACCCGGACTGAATACATCATGACAGAATAAACCCGGACTGAATACACCAGGACTGAATACTCCCGGACGTAATATACACGGACGTAATACACCCGCACTGAATTCACCCGGACTGAAGAGACCCGGACTGATTACACTCGGACTGAATACACCCGGACTTACAACACCCGGACTGAATACACCCGGACTGAATTCACCCGGACTGACTACAACCAGCTGAATACACCCGGACTGAATACACCCGGACGGAATACACCCGGATTAAATACACCCGGATTGAATACACCCGGACTGAATACGCCTGGACTGAAAACACCCGGACTTAATATACCCGGCCTGAATACACCACGACTGAATACTCCCGGACTGAATACACCCGGACTAACTATACCCAGACTGAAAACACTCGGAATAAATACACCCGGACTGAATACACCAGGACTGAATACACCAGGACTGAATACACCAGCACTGAATACACCCGGCCTGAATACACCCGAAATGAATACACCCGGACTTTAGACACCCGGATTTAATGCAGCCGGATTGAATACAACCGGACTGAATACACATGGACGGAATACGCCAGGACTGTATACACCCGGACAGAATACACTCGGACGGAATACACCCACACTTAATGTACCTGGACTGAATACACTAGGACTGAATATACCAGGACTGAATACACCCGGCCTGAATACACCCGGACTGAATACACCCGAAATGAATACACCCGAACTGAATACACCCGGATTTAATGCACCCGGATTGAATGCAACCGGACTGAATACACGTGGACGGAATACACCAGGACTGAATACACCCGGTCAGAATAGACTCAGACTGAATACACCCGGACTGAATACACCCGTACTAAATACACATGGACTGTCTGCACCAGGACTGACTACAACCGGACTGAATACACCAGGACTGAATACACCAGGACTGACTACACACGGACTGAATACACTAGGACTGAATACACCCGGACTGAATCGATCCGGACTGAACACACCAGGACTGAATACACCCGGACTGACTGCACTGGACTGAATACACCACGACTGAATACACCAGGACTGAATACACCCGGACTGAATACACCCGGACTGAAAACACCAGGACTGAATAAACCCGGATTGAATACACCCTGACTGGATACACCCGGACTAAATACACCCGGACTGAATACACAAGGACTGAATACACCCGGAGGTAATACACCCGGACTAAATACACCAGGACTGAATACACCCGGACGTAATACACTCGGACTGAATACACCAGGACTGAATAGACCCGGACTGATTACATTCGGACTGAATACAGCCGGACTGAATACACCCGGACTGAATACAGCCGGACTGAATACAGCCGGACTGAATACGCCCGGACTGAATATACCCGGACTGAATAAACCCGGACTGAATACACCCGGACTGAATACGCCCAGACTGAAAACACCCAGACTCAATACACCCGGCCTGAATACATCAGGACTAAATACTCCCGGACTGAATACACCCGGACTGACTACACCAAGACTGAATACACCCGAAATGAATACACCCGGACTGACTACACCTGGACTGAATACACCAGGACTGACTACACCCGGACTCAATATAGCTGGACTGAATACACTCGGACGGAATACACCCACACTTAATGTACCTGGACTGAATACACTAGGACTGAATATACCAGGACTGAATACACCCGGCCTGAATACACCCGGACTGAATACACCCGAACTGAATACACCCGGACTGAATACACCCGAAATGAATACACCCGAACTGAATACACCCGGATTTAATGCACCCGGATTGAATGCAACCGGACTGAATACACGTGGACGGAATACACCAGGACTGAATACACCCGGTCAGAATAGACTCAGACTGAATACACCCGGACTGAATACACCCGTACTAAATACACATGGACTGTCTGCACCAGGACTGACTACAACCGGACTGAATACACCAGGACTGAATACACCAGGACTGACTACACACGGACTGAATACACTAGGACTGAATACACCCGGACTGAATCGATCCGGACTGAACACACCAGGACTGAATACACCCGGACTGACTGCACTGGACTGAATACACCACGACTGAATACACCAGGACTGAATACACCCGGACTGAATACACCCGGACTGAAAACACCAGGACTGAATAAACCCGGATTGAATACACCCGGACTGAATACACCCGGACTGAATACACCCGGACTGAATACACAAGGGCTGAAAACACCCTGACTGAATACACCCTGACTGGATACACCCGGACTAAATACACCCGGACTGAATACACAAGGACTGAATACACCCGGAGGTAATACACCCGGACTAAATACACCAGGACTGAATACACCCGGACGTAATACACTCGGACTGAATACACCAGGACTGAATAGACCCGGACTGATTACATTCGGACTGAATACAGCCGGACTGAATACACCCGGACTGAATACAGCCGGACTGAATACAGCCGGACTGAATACGCCCGGACTGAATATACCCGGACTGAATAAACCCGGACTGAATACACCCGGACTGAATACGCCCAGACTGAAAACACCCAGACTCAATACACCCGGCCTGAATACATCAGGACTAAATACTCCCGGACTGAATACACCCGGACTGACTACACCAAGACTGAATACACCCGAAATGAATACACCCGGACTGACTACACCTGGACTGAATACACCAGGACTGAATACACCAGGACTGAATACACACGGACTGAATAAACCCGGACTGAATAAACCCGGACTGAAAACACCCGCACTGAATACTCCCGGACTGAATACACCCGGACTGACTACACCTGGACTGAATACACCAGGACTGACGACACCCGGACTCAATATAGCTGGACTGAATAAACCCGGACTGACTACACACGGACTGAATACATCCTGACTGAATACACCCAGACTGACTACATCCGGACTGAATACAACCGGACTGAATACACCCGGACTGACTACACCCGGACAGAATACACCAGGACTGAATATACCTGGACTGAATACACCCGGACTGAATACACCCGGACTGACTACACCTGGACTGAATACACCCGGACTGAATTCACCCGGACTGACTACAACCAGCTGAATACACCCGGACTGAATACACCCGGACTGACTACACACGGGCTGAATACAGCCAGACTGAACACACCCGGTCTGAATACACCAGGACTGAATACACCCGGACTGAATACACCCGGACGGAATACACCCGGACTAAATACACCCGGATTGAATACACCCGGACTGAATACGCCTGGACTGAAAACACCCGGACTTAATATACCCGGCCTGAATACACCAGGACTGAATATACCTGGACTGACTACACCCGGACAGAATACACCAGGACTGAATATACCTGGACTGAATACACCCGGACTGAATACACCCGGACTGACTACACCTGGACTGAATACACCCGGACTGAATTCACCCGGACTGACTACAACCAGCTGAATACACCCGGACTGAATACACCCGGACTGAGTACACCCGGACTGAATAAACCCGGATTGAATACACCCGGACTGAATACACCTTGGCTGAAAACACACTGACGGAATACACCTTGACTGAATACACCCAGACTGAATACACCAGGACTGACTACACCAGGAGTGAAAACACCCAAACTGAATACACCAGGACTGAATACACCAGGACTGAATACACACGGACTGAATAAACCCGGACTGAATAAACCTGGACTGAAAACACACGGACTGAATAAACCCGGACTGAATCAACCTGGATTGAATACACCCGGTCTGAATACACCAGGGCTGCAAACACCATGACTGAATACACCCTGACTGAATACACCCGGTCTGAATACACCAGGACAGAATACGCCCAGACTGAATATACCAGGATTGAATACACCCGGACTGAATGCACCAGGACTGACTGCAACCGGACTGAATGCACCAGGACTGAATACACCAGGACTGACTACACCCGTACTGAATACACCAGGACTGAATACGCCCGGACTGAATACAACCGGACTGAATACACCCGGACTGAATACACCAGGACTGAATACACCCGGACTGACTACACCGGACTGAATACACCACGACTGAATACACCAGGACTGAATACACCCGGACTGAATACACCCGTACTGAAAACACCAGGACTGAATACACCCGGATTGAGTACACCCGGACTGAATACACCCGAACTGAATAAACCTGGATTGAATACACCCGGACTGAATACACCTGAGCTGCAAACACCCTGACTGAATACACCCTGACTGAATACACCCGGTCTGAATACACCAGGACTGACTACACCCGGACTGAAAACACGCGGACTGAATACACCCAGACTGAATACACAAGGGCTGAAAACACCCTGACTGAATACACCCTGATTGAATACACTCGGACTGAATATACCAGGACTGAATACACCCGGACTGAATGCACCAGGACTGAATACACCCGGACTGAAAACACCAGGACTGAATACACCCGGATTGAATACACCCGGACTGAATACACCCGGACTGAATACACCCGGACTGAATAAACCCGGATTGAATACACCCGGACTGAATACACAAGGGCTGAAAACACCCTGACTGAATACACCCTGACTGAATACAATCGGACTGAATATACCAGGACTGAATACACCCGGACTGAATGCACCAGGAATGACTGCAACCGGCCTGAATACACCAGGACTGAATACACCAGGACTGACTACACCCGGACTGAATACACCAGCATTGAATACGCCCGGACTGAAGACAACCGGACTGAATACACCTGGACTGAATACACCAGGACTGAATACACCCAAACTGACTACACCGGACTGAATACACCACGACTGAATACACCAGGACTGAATACACCCAGACTGAATACACCCTGACTGAATACACCCTGACTGAATACACCCGGTCTGAATACACCAGGACTGACTACACCCAGACTGAAAACACGCGGACTGAATACACCCAGACTGACTACACCGGACTGAATACACCACGACTGAATACACCAGGACTGAATACACCCCGATTGAATACACCCGGACTGAATACACCCGGACTGAATACACCCGGACTGAATAAACCCGGATTGAATACACCCGGACTGAATACACAAGGGCTGAAAACATCCTGACTGAATACACCCTGACTGAATACACTCGGACTGAATATACCAGGACTGAATACACCCGGACTGAATGCACCAGGACTGAATACACCAGGACTGACTACACCCGGATTGAATACACCAGTACTGAATACGCCCGGACTGAATACACCCGGACTGAATACACCCGGACTGAATAGACCCGGACTGAATATACCAGGACTGAATACACCCGGACTGACGACACCGGACTGAATACACCACGACTGAATACACCAGGACTGAATACACCCGGACTGAATACACCCGGACTGAAAACACCAGGACTGAATACACCCGGATTGAATACACCCGGACTGAATACACCCGGACTGAATACAAACGGACTGAATTAACACGGATTGAATACACCCGGACTGAATACACAAGGGCTGAAAACACCCTGGCTGAATACACCCTGACTGAATACACCCCGACTTAATACACCCGGACTGAATACACAAGGACTGAATACACCCAGACATAATACACCCGGACTACATAAACCAGGACTGAATACACCCGGACTTAATACACCCGGACTGAATACATCATGACAGAATAAACCCGGACTGAATACACCAGGACTGAATACTCCCGGACGTAATATACACGGACGTAATACACCCGCACTGAATTCACCCGGACTGAAGAGACCCGGACTGATTACACTCGGACTGAATACCGCCGGTCTGAATACAGCCGGACTGAATACAGCCGGACTGAATACACCCGGACTGAATAAACCCAGACTGAATACACCTGACTGAATACACCCGGACTGAATAGACCTGGACTCAATACAGCTGGACTGAATACACCAGGACTGACTACACCCGGACTGAATACACCCGGACTGAATATACCCAGACTGAATACACCCGGACTGAATACACCCAGATTGAATACACCCGGACTGAATACGCCCGGACTGAAAACACCCAGACTCAATACACCCGGCCTGAATACATCAGGACTGAATACTCCCGGGCTGAATACATCCGGACTGACTACATCTGGACTGAATACACCAGGACTGACGACACCCGGACTCAATATAGCTGGACTGAATAAACCCGGACTGACTACACACGGACTGAATACATCCTGACTGAATACACCCAGACTGACTACATCCGGACTGAATACAACCGGACTGAATACACCCGGACTGACTACACCCGGACAGAATACACCAGGACTGAATATACCTGGACTGAATACACCCGGACTGAATACACCCGGACTGACAACACCCGGACTGAATACACCCGGACTGAATTCACCCGGACTGACTACAACCAGCTGAATACACCCGGACTGAATACACCCGGACTGACTACACACGGGCTGAATCCAGCCAGACTGAACACACCCGGTCTGAATACACCAGGACTGAATACAACCGGACTGAATACACCCGGACTGAATACACCCGGACGGAATACACCCGGACTAAATACACCCGGACTGAATAAACCCGGACTGAATCAACCTGGATTGAATACACCAGGACTGACTACACCCGGACTGAAAACACCCAAACTGAATACACCCGGACTGACTACACCTGGACTGAATACACCAGGACTGAATACACCAGGACTGAATACACACGGACTGAATACACCCGGACTGAATATACCCAGACTGAATACACCCGGACTGAATACACCCAGATTGAATACACCCGGACTGAATACGCCCGGACTGAAAACACCCAGACTCAATACACCCGGCCTGAATACATCAGGACTGAATACTCCCGGGCTGAATACACCCGGACTGACTACATCTGGACTGAATACACCAGGACTGACGACACCCGGACTCAATATAGCTGGACTGAATAAACCCGGACTGACTACACACGGACTGAATACATCCTGACTGAATACACCCAGACTGACTACATCCGGACTGAATACAACCGGACTGAATACACCCGGACTGACTACACCCGGACAGAATACACCAGGACTGAATATACCTGGACTGAATACACCCGGACTGAATACACCCGGACTGACAACACCCGGACTGAATACACCCGGACTGAATTCACCCGGACTGACTACAACCAGCTGAATACACCCGGACTGAATACACCCGGACTGACTACACACGGGCTGAATCCAGCCAGACTGAACACACCCGGTCTGAATACACCAGGACTGAATACACCCGGACTGAATACACCCGGACTGAATACACCCGGACGGAATACACCCGGACTAAATACACCCGGACTGAATAAACCCGGACTGAATCAACCTGGATTGAATACACCAGGACTGACTACACCCGGACTGAAAACACCCAAACTGAATACACCCGGACTGACTACACCTGGACTGAATACACCAGGACTGAATACACCAGGACTGAATACACACGGACTGAATAAACCCGGACTGAATAAACCCGGACTGAAAACACCCGGACTGAATACATCCGGACTGAATATACCAGGACTGAATACACCCGGACTGAATGCACCAGGACTGAATACACCAGGACTGACTACACCCGGATTGAATACACCAGTACTGAATACGCCCGGACTGAATACACCCGGACTGAATACACCCGGACTGAATAGACCCGGACTGAATATACCAGGACTGAATGCACCCGGACTGACTACACCGGACTGAATACACCACGACTGAATACACCAGGACTGAATACACCCGGACTGAAAACACCAGGACTGAATACACCCGGATTGAATACACCCGGACTGAATACACCCGGACTGAATACAAACGGACTGAATTAACACGGATTGAATACACCCGGACTGAATACACAAGGGCTGAAAACACCCTGGCTGAATACACCCTGACTGAATACACCCCGACTTAATACACCCGGACTGAATACACAAGGACTGAATACACCCAGACATAATACACCCGGAGTATATAAACCAGGACTGAACACACCCGGACTTAATACACCCGGACTGAATACATCATGACAGAATAAACCCGGACTGAATACACCAGGACTGAATACTCCCGGACGTAATATACACGGACGTAATACACCCGCACTGAATTCACCCGGACTGAAGAGACCCGGACTGATTACACTCGGACTGAATACCGCCGGTCTGAATACAGCCGGACTGAATACAGCCGGACTGAATACACCCGGACTGAATAAACCCAGACTGAATACACCTGACTGAATACACCCGGACTGAATAAAACTGGACTCAATACAGCTGGACTGAATACACCAGGACTGACTACACCCGGACTGAATACACCCGGACTGAATATACCCAGACTGAATACACCCGGACTGAATACACCCAGATTGAATACACCCGGACTGAATACGCCCGGACTGAAAACACCCAGACTCAATACACCCGGCCTGAATACATCAGGACTGAATACTCCCGGACTGAATACACCCGGACTGACTACACCTGGACTGAGTACACCAGGACTGACGACACCCGGACTCAATATAGCTGGACTGAATAAACCCGGACTGACTACACACGGACTGAATACATCCTGACTGAATACACCCAGACTGACTACATCCGGACTGAATACACCCGGACTGACTACACCCGGACAGAATACACCAGGACTGAATACACACGGACTGAATACACCCGGACTGACAACACCCGGACTGAATACACCCGGACTGAATTCACCCGGACTGACTACAACCAGCTGAATACACCCGGACTGAATACACCCGGACTGACTACACACGGGCTGAATACAGCCAGACTGAACACACCCGGTCTGAATACACCAGGACTGAATACACCCGGACTGAATACACCCGGACGGAATACACCCGGACTAAATACACCCGGATTGAATAAACCCGGACTGAATACGCCTGGACTGAAAACACCCGGACTTAATATACCCGGCCTGAATACACCACGACTGAATACTCCCGGACTGAATACACCCGGACTAACTATACCCAGACTGAAAACACTCGGAATAAATACACCCGGACTGAATACACCAGGACTGAATACACCAGGACTGAATACACCCGAAATGAATACACCCGGACTGAATACACCAGGACTGAATACACCAGGACTGAATACACCCGGCCTGAATACACCCGAAATGAATACACCCGGACTTTAGACACCCGGATTTAATGCAGCCGGATTGAATACAACCGGACTGAATACACATGGACGGAATACGCCAGGACTGTATACACCCGGACAGAATACACTCGGACTGATTACACCCGTACTGAATACACCCGAACTGAATACACCCGGACTGAATATACCCGGACGGAATACACCCACACTTAATGTACCTGGACTGAATACACTAGGACTGAATATACCAGGACTGAATACACCCGGCCTGAATACACCCGGACTGAATACACCCGAACTGAATACACCCGGACGGAATACACCCGAAATGAATACACCCGAACTGAATACACCCGGATTTAATGCACCCGGATTGAATGCAACCGGACTGAATACACGTGGACGGAATACACCAGGACTGAATACACCCGGTCAGAATAGACTCAGACTGAATACACCCGGACTGCATACACCCGTACTAAATACACATGGACTGAATACATCCGGACTGAATACACCCGGACTGAATACACCCGGACTGAATACACCAGGACTGTCTGCACCAGGACTGACTACAACCGGACTGAATACACCAGGACTGAATACACCAGGACTGACTACACACGGACTGAATACACTAGGACTGAATACACCCGGACTGAATACACCCGGACTGAATAGATCCGGACTGAACACACCAGGACTGAATACACCCGGACTGACTGCACTGGACTGAATACACCACGACTGAATACACCAGGACTGAATACACCCGGACTGAATACACCCGGACTGAAAACACCAGGACTGAATACATCCGGACTGAATAAACCCGGACTGAATACACAAGGGCTGAAAACACCCTGACTGAATACACCCTGACTGGATACACCCGGACTAAATACACCCGGACTGAATACACAAGGACTGAATACACCCGGAGGTAATACACCCGGACTAAATACACCAGGACTGAATACACCCGGACGTAATACACCCGGACTGAATACACCAGGACTGAATAGACCTGGACTGATTACATTCGGACTGAATACAGCCGGACTGAATACACCCGGACTGAATACAGCCGGACTGAATACGCCCGGACTGAATATACCCGGACTGAATAAACCCGGACTGAATACACCCGGACTGAATACGCCCAGACTGAAAACACCCAGACTCAATACACCCGGCCTGAATACATCAGGACTAAATACTCCCGGACTGAATACACCCGGACTGACTACACCAAGACTGAATACACCCGAAATGAATACACCCGGACTGACTACACCTGGACTGAATACACCAGGACTGACTACACCCGGACTCAATATAGCTGGACTGAATAAACCCGGACTGACTACACCTGGACTGAATACACCAGGACTGAATACACCAGGACTGAATACACACGGACTGAATAAACCCGGACTGAATAAACCCGGACTGAAAACACCCGCACTGAATACTCCCGGACTGAATACACCCGGACTGACTACACCTGGACTGAATACACCAGGACTGACGACACCCGGACTCAATATAGCTGGACTGAATAAACCCGGACTGACTACACACGGACTGAATACATCCTGACTGAATACACCCAGACTGACTACATCCGGACTGAATACAACCGGACTGAATACACCCGGACTGACTACACCCGGACAGAATACACCAGGACTGAATATACCTGGACTGAATACACCCGGACTGAATACACCCGGACTGACTACACCTGGACTGAATACACCCGGACTGAATTCACCCGGACTGACTACAACCAGCTGAATACACCCGGACTGAATACACCCGGACTGAGTACACCCGGACTGAATAAACCCGGATTGAATACACCCGGACTGAATACACCTTGGCTGAAAACACACTGACGGAATACACCTTGACTGAATACACCCAGACTGAATACACCAGGACTGACTACACCAGGAGTGAAAACACCCAAACTGAATACACCAGGACTGAATACACCAGGACTGAATACACACGGACTGAATAAACCCGGACTGAATAAACCTGGACTGAAAACACACGGACTGAATAAACCCGGACTGAATCAACCTGGATTGAATACACCCGGTCTGAATACACCAGGGCTGCAAACACCCTGACTGAATACACCCTGACTGAATACACCCGGTCTGAATACACCAGGACAGAATACGCCCAGACTGAATATACCAGGATTGAATACACCCGGACTGAATGCACCAGGACTGACTGCAACCGGACTGAATGCACCAGGACTGAATACACCAGGACTGACTACACCCGTACTGAATACACCAGGACTGAATACGCCCGGACTGAATACAACCGGACTGAATACACCCGGACTGAATACACCAGGACTGAATACACCCGGACTGACTACACCGGACTGAATACACCACGACTGAATACACCAGGACTGAATACACCCGGACTGAATACACCCGTACTGAAAACACCAGGACTGAATACACCCGGATTGAGTACACCCGGACTGAATACACCCGAACTGAATAAACCTGGATTGAATACACCCGGACTGAATACACCAGAGCTGCAAACACCCTGACTGAATACACCCTGACTGAATACACCCGGTCTGAATACACCAGGACTGACTACACCCGGACTGAAAACACGCGGACTGAATACACCCAGACTGAATACACAAGGGCTGAAAACACCCTGACTGAATACACCCTGATTGAATACACTCGGACTGAATATACCAGGACTGAATACACCCGGACTGAATGCACCAGGACTGAATACACCCGGACTGAAAACACCAGGACTGAATACACCCGGATTGAATACACCCGGACTGAATACACCCGGACTGAATACACCCGGACTGAATAAACCCGGATTGAATACACCCGGACTGAATACACAAGGGCTGAAAACACCCTGACTGAATACACCCTGACTGAATACAATCGGACTGAATATACCAGGACTGAATACACCCGGACTGAATGCACCAGGAATGACTGCAACCGGCCTGAATACACCAGGACTGAATACACCAGGACTGACTACACCCGGACTGAATACACCAGCATTGAATACGCCCGGACTGAAGACAACCGGACTGAATACACCTGGACTGAATACACCAGGACTGAATACACCCAAACTGACTACACCGGACTGAATACACCACGACTGAATACACCAGGACTGAATACACCCGGACTGAATACACCCTGACTGAATACACCCTGACTGAATACACCCGGTCTGAATACACCAGGACTGACTACACCCAGACTGAAAACACGCGGACTGAATACACCCAGACTGACTACACCGGACTGAATACACCACGACTGAATACACCAGGACTGAATACACCCCGATTGAATACACCCGGACTGAATACACCCGGACTGAATACACCCGGACTGAATAAACCCGGATTGAATACACCCGGACTGAATACACAAGGGCTGAAAACATCCTGACTGAATACACCCTGACTGAATACACTCGGACTGAATATACCAGGACTGAATACACCCGGACTGAATGCACCAGGACTGAATACACCAGGACTGACTACACCCGGATTGAATACACCAGTACTGAATACGCCCGGACTGAATACACCCGGACTGAATACACCCGGACTGAATAGACCCGGACTGAATATACCAGGACTGAATACACCCGGACTGACTACACCGGACTGAATACACCAGGACTGAATACACCAGGACTGAATACACCCGGACTGCATACACCCGGACTGAAAACACCAGGACTGAATACACCCGGATTGAATACACCCGGACTGAATACACCCGGACTGAATACAAACAGACTGAATTAACACGGATTGAATACACCCGGACTGAATACACAAGGGCTGAAAACACCCTGGCTGAATACACCCTGACTGAATACACCCCGACTTAATACACCCGGACTGAATACACAAGGACTGAATACACCCAGACATAATACACCCGGACTACATAAACCAGGACTGAATACACCCGGACTTAATACACCCGGACTGAATACATCATGACAGAATAAACCCGGACTGAATACACCAGGACTGAATACTCCCGGACGTAATATACACGGACGTAATACACCCGCACTGAATTCACCCGGACTGAAGAGACCCGGACTGATTACACTCGGACTGAATACCGCCGGTCTGAATACAGCCGGACTGAATACAGCCGGACTGAATACACCCGGACTGAATAAACCCAGACTGAATACACCTGACTGAATACACCCGGACTGAATAGACCTGGACTCAATACAGCTGGACTGAATACACCAGGACTGACTACACCCGGACTGAATACACCCGGACTGAATATACCCAGACTGAATACACCCGGACTGAATACACCCAGATTGAATACACCCGGACTGAATACGCCCGGACTGAAAACACCCAGACTCAATACACCCGGCCTGAATACATCAGGACTGAATATACCCAGACTGAATACACCCGGACTGAATACACCCAGATTGAATACTCCCGGACTGCATACACCCGGACTGACTACACCAGGACTGAATACACCAGGACTGACGACACCCGGACTCAATATAGCTGGACTGAATAAACCCGGACTGACTACACACGGACTGAATACATCCTGACTGAATACACCCAGACTGACTACATCCGGACTGAATACAACCGGACTGAATACACCCGGACTGACTACACCCGGACAGAATACACCAGGACTGAATATACCTGGACTGAATACACCCGGACTGAATACACCCGGACTGACAACACCCGGACTGAATACACCCGGACTGAATTCACCCGGACTGACTACAACCAGCTGAATACACCCGGACTGAATACACCCGGACTGACTACACACGGGCTGAATACAGCCAGACTGAACACACCCGGTCTGAATACACCAGGACTGAATACACCCGGACTGAATACACCCGGACTGAATACACCCGGACGGAATACACCCGGACTAAATACGCCTGGACTGAAAACACTCGGACTTAATATACCCGGCCTGAATACACCACGACTGAATACTCCCGGACTGAATACACCCGGACTAACTATACCCAGACTGAAAACACTCGGAATAAATACACCCGGACTGAATACACCAGGACTGAATACACCAGGACTGAATACACCCGGCCTGAATACACCCGAAATGAATACACCCGGACTGAATACACCAGGACTGAATACACCAGAACTGAATACACCCGGCCTGAATACACCCGAAATGAATACACCCGGACTTTAGACACCCGGATTTAATGCAGCCGGATTGAATACAACCGGACTGAATACACATGGACGGAATACACCCGAACTGAATACACCCGGACTGAATATACCCGGATGGAATACACCCACACTTAATGTACCTGGACTGAATACACTAGGACTGAATATACCAAGACTGAATACACCCGAACTGAATACACCCGGACGGAATACACCCGAAATGAATACACCCGAACTGAATACACCCGGATTTAATGCACCCGGATTGAATGCAACCGGACTGAATACACGTGGACGGAATACACCAGGACTGAATACACCCGGTCAGAATAGACTCAGACTGAATACACCCGGACTGCATACACCCGTACTAAATACACATGGACTGAATACATCCGGACTGAATACACCCGGACTGAATACACCCGGACTGAATACACCAGGACTGTCTGCACCAGGACTGACTACAACCGGACTGAATACACCAGGACTGAATACACCAGGACTGACTACACACGGACTGAATACACTAGGACTGAATACACCCGGACTGAATACACCCGGACTGAATAGATCCGGACTGAACACACCAGGACTGAATACACCCGGACTGACTGCACTGGACTGAATACACCACGACTGAATACACCAGGACTGAATACACCCGGACTGAATACACCCGGACTGAATACACCCGGACTGAATACACAAGGGCTGAAAACACCCTGACTGAATACACCCTGACTGGATACACCCGGACTAAATACACCCAGACTGAATACACAAGGACTGAATACACCCGGAGGTAATACACCCGGACTAAATACACCAGGACTGAATACACCCGGACGTAATACACCCGGACTGAATACACCAGGACTGAATAGACCCGGACTGATTACATTCGGACTGAATACAGCCGGACTGAATACACCCGGACTGAATGCAGCCGGACTGAATACACCCGGACTGAATACGCCCGGACTGAATATACCCGGATTGAATAAACCCGGACTGAATACACCCGGACTGAATACGCCCAGACTGATAACACCCAGACTCAATACCCCCGGCCTGAATACATCAGGACTAAATACTCCCGGACTGAATACACCCGGACTGAATATACCCAGACTGAATACACCCGGACTGAATACACCCAGATTGAATACACCCGGACTGAATACGCCCGGACTGAAGACACCCAGACTCAATACACCCGGCCTGAATACATCAGGACTGAATACTCCCGGACTGAATACACCCGGACTGACTACACCTGGACTGAGTACACCAGGACTGACGACACCCGGACTCAATATAGCTGGACTGAATAAACCCGGACTGACTACACACGGACTGAATACATCCTGACTGAATACACCCAGACTGACTACATCCGGACTGAATACACCCGGACTGACTACACCCGGACAGAATACACCAGGACTGAATATACCTGGACTGAATACACCCGGACTGAATACACCCGGACTGACAACACCCGGACTGAATACACCCGGACTGAATTCACCCGGACTGACTACAACCAGCTGAATACACCCGGACTGAATACACCCGGACTGACTACACACGGGCTGAATACAGCCAGACTGAACACACCCGGTCTGAATACACCAGGACTGAATACACCCGGACTGAATACACCCGGACGGAATACACCCGGACTAAATACACCCGGATTGAATACACCCGGACTGAATACGCCTGGACTGAAAACACCCGGACTTAATATACCCGGCCTGAATACACCACGACTGAATACTCCCGGACTGAATACACCCGGACTAACTATACCCAGACTGAAAACACTCGGAATAAATACACCCGGACTGAATACACCAGGACTGAATACACCAGGACTGAATACACCCGAAATGAATACACCCGGACTGAATACACCAGGACTGAATACACCAGGACTGAATACACCCGGCCTGAATACACCCGAAATGAATACACCCGGACTTTAGACACCCGGATTTAATGCAGCCGGATTGAATACAACCGGACTGAATACACATGGACGGAATACGCCAGGACTGTATACACCCGGACAGAATACACTCGGACTGATTACACCCGTACTGAATACACCCGAACTGAATACACCCGGACTGAATATACCCGGACGGAATACACCCACACTTAATGTACCTGGACTGAATACACTAGGACTGAATATACCAGGACTGAATACACCCGGCCTGAATACACCCGGACTGAATACACCCGAACTGAATACACCCGGACGGAATACACCCGAAATGAATACACCCGAACTGAATACACCCGGATTTAATGCACCCGGATTGAATGCAACCGGACTGAATACACGTGGACGGAATACACGTGGACGGAATACACCAGGACTGAATACACCCGGTCAGAATAGACTCAGACTGAATACACCCGGACTGCATACACCCGTACTAAATACACATGGACTGAATACATCCGGACTGAATACACCCGGACTGAATACACCAGGACTGTCTGCACCAGGACTGACTACAACCGGACTGAATACACCAGGACTGAATACACCAGGACTGACTACACACGGACTGAATACACCCGGACTGAATACACCCGGACTGAATACACCCGGACTGAATAGATCCGGACTGAACACACCAGGACTGAATACACCCGGACTGACTGCACTGGACTGAATACACCACGACTGAATACACCAGGACTGAATACACCCGGACTGAATACACCCGGACTGAAAACACCAGGACTGAATACACCCGGACTGAATAAACCCGGACTGAATACACAAGGGCTGAAAACACCCTGACTGAATACACCCTGACTGGATACACCCGGACTAAATACACCCGGACTGAATACACAAGGACTGAATACACCCGGAGGTAATACACCCGGACTAAATACACCAGGACTGAATACACCCGGACGTAATACACCCGGACTGAATACACCAGGACTGAATAGACCTGGACTGATTACATTCGGACTGAATACAGCCGGACTGAATACACCCGGACTGAATACAGCCGGACTGAATACGCCCGGACTGAATATACCCGGACTGAATAAACCCGGACTGAATACACCCGGACTGAATACGCCCAGACTGAAAACACCCAGACTCAATACACCCGGCCTGAATACATCAGGACTAAATACTCCCGGACTGAATACACCCGGACTGACTACACCAAGACTGAATACACCCGAAATGAATACACCCGGACTGACTACACCTGGACTGAATACACCAGGACTGACTACACCCGGACTCAATATAGCTGGACTGAATAAACCCGGACTGACTACACCTGGACTGAATACACCAGGACTGAATACACCAGGACTGAATACACACGGACTGAATAAACCCGGACTGAATAAACCCGGACTGAAAACACCCGCACTGAATACTCCCGGACTGAATACACCCGGACTGACTACACCTGGACTGAATACACCAGGACTGACGACACCCGGACTCAATATAGCTGGACTGAATAAACCCGGACTGACTACACACGGACTGAATACATCCTGACTGAATACACCCAGACTGACTACATCCGGACTGAATACAACCGGACTGAATACACCCGGACTGACTACACCCGGACAGAATACACCAGGACTGAATATACCTGGACTGAATACACCCGGACTGAATACACCCGGACTGACTACACCTGGACTGAATACACCCGGACTGAATTCACCCGGACTGACTACAACCAGCTGAATACACCCGGACTGAATACACCCGGACTGAGTACACCCGGACTGAATAAACCCGGATTGAATACACCCGGACTGAATACACCTTGGCTGAAAACACACTGACGGAATACACCTTGACTGAATACACCCAGACTGAATACACCAGGACTGACTACACCAGGAGTGAAAACACCCAAACTGAATACACCAGGACTGAATACACCAGGACTGAATACACACGGACTGAATAAACCCGGACTGAATAAACCTGGACTGAAAACACACGGACTGAATAAACCCGGACTGAATCAACCTGGATTGAATACACCCGGTCTGAATACACCAGGGCTGCAAACATCCTGACTGAATACACCCTGACTGAATACACCCGGTCTGAATACACCAGGACAGAATACGCCCAGACTGAATATACCAGGATTGAATACACACGGACTGAATGCACCAGGACTGACTGCAACCGGACTGAATGCACCAGGACTGAATACACCAGGACTGACTACACCCGTACTGAATACACCAGGACTGAATACGCCCGGACTGAATACAACCGGACTGAATACACCCGGACTGAATACACCAGGACTGAATACACCCGGACTGACTACACCGGACTGAATACACCACGACTGAATACACCAGGACTGAATACACCCGGACTGAATACACCCGTACTGAAAACACCAGGACTGAATACACCCGGATTGAGTACACCCGGACTGAATACACCCGAACTGAATAAACCTGGATTGAATACACCCGGACTGAATACACCAGAGCTGCAAACACCCTGACTGAATACACCCTGACTGAATACACCCGGTCTGAATACACCAGGACTGACTACACCCGGACTGAAAACACGCGGACTGAATACACCCAGACTGAATACACAAGGGCTGAAAACACCCTGACTGAATACACCCTGATTGAATACACTCGGACTGAATATACCAGGACTGAATACACCCGGACTGAATGCACCAGGACTGAATACACCCGGACTGAAAACACCAGGACTGAATACACCCGGATTGAATACACCCGGACTGAATACACCCGGACTGAATACACCCGGACTGAATAAACCCGGATTGAATACACCCGGACTGAATACACAAGGGCTGAAAACACCCTGACTGAATACACCCTGACTGAATACAATCGGACTGAATATACCAGGACTGAATACACCCGGACTGAATGCACCAGGAATGACTGCAACCGGCCTGAATACACCAGGACTGAATACACCAGGACTGACTACACCCGGACTGAATACACCAGCATTGAATACGCCCGGACTGAAGACAACCGGACTGAATACACCTGGACTGAATACACCAGGACTGAATACACCCAAACTGACTACACCGGACTGAATACACCACGACTGAATACACCAGGACTGAATACACCCGGACTGAATACACCCTGACTGAATACACCCTGACTGAATACACCCGGTCTGAATACACCAGGACTGACTACACCCAGACTGAAAACACGCGGACTGAATACACCCAGACTGACTACACCGGACTGAATACACCACGACTGAATACACCAGGACTGAATACACCCCGATTGAATACACCCGGACTGAATACACCCGGACTGAATACACCCGGACTGAATAAACCCGGATTGAATACACCCGGACTGAATACACAAGGGCTGAAAACATCCTGACTGAATACACCCTGACTGAATACACTCGGACTGAATATACCAGGACTGAATACACCCGGACTGAATGCACCACGACTGAATACACCAGGACTGACTACACCCGGATTGAATACACCAGTACTGAATACGCCCGGACTGAATACACCCGGACTGAATACACCCGGACTGAATAGACCCGGACTGAATATACCAGGACTGAATACACCCGGACTGACGACACCGGACTGAATACACCACGACTGAATACACCAGGACTGAATACACCCGGACTGAATACACCCGGACTGAAAACACCAGGACTGAATACACCCGGATTGAATACACCCGGACTGAATACACCCGGACTGAATACAAACGGACTGAATTAACACGGATTGAATACACCCGGACTGAATACACAAGGGCTGAAAACACCCTGGCTGAATACACCCTGACTGAATACACCCCGACTTAATACACCCGGACTGAATACACAAGGACTGAATACACCCAGACATAATACACCCGGACTACATAAACCAGGACTGAATACACCCGGACTTAATACACCCGGACTGAATACATCATGACAGAATAAACCCGGACTGAATACACCAGGACTGAATACTCCCGGACGTAATATACACGGACGTAATACACCCGCACTGAATTCACCCGGACTGAAGAGACCCGGACTGATTACACTCGGACTGAATACCGCCGGTCTGAATACAGCCGGACTGAATACAGCCGGACTGAATACACCCGGACTGAATAAACCCAGACTGAATACACCTGACTGAATACACCCGGACTGAATAGACCTGGACTCAATACAGCTGGACTGAATACACCAGGACTGACTACACCCGGACTGAATACACCCGGACTGAATATACCCAGACTGAATACACCCGGACTGAATACACCCAGATTGAATACACCCGGACTGAATACGCCCGGACTGAAAACACCCAGACTCAATACACCCGGCCTGAATACATCAGGACTGAATACTCCCGGACTGCATACACCCGGACTGACTACACCAGGACTGAATACACCAGGACTGACGACACCCGGACTCAATATAGCTGGACTGAATAAACCCGGACTGACTACACACGGACTGAATACATCCTGACTGAATACACCCAGACTGACTACATCCGGACTGAATACAACCGGACTGAATACACCCGGACTGACTACACCCGGACAGAATACACCAGGACTGAATATACCTGGACTGAATACACCCGGACTGAATACACCCGGACTGACAACACCCGGACTGAATACACCCGGACTGAATTCACCCGGACTGACTACAACCAGCTGAATACACCCGGACTGAATACACCCGGACTGACTACACACGGGCTGAATACAGCCAGACTGAACACACCCGGTCTGAATACACCAGGACTGAATACACCCGGACTGAATACACCCGGACTGAATACACCCGGACGGAATACACCCGGACTAAATACGCCTGGACTGAAAACACTCGGACTTAATATACCCGGCCTGAATACACCACGACTGAATACTCCCGGACTGAATACACCCGGACTAACTATACCCAGACTGAAAACACTCGGAATAAATACACCCGGACTGAATACACCAGGACTGAATACACCAGGACTGAATACACCCGGCCTGAATACACCCGAAATGAATACACCCGGACTGAATACACCAGGACTGAATACACCAGAACTGAATACACCCGGCCTGAATACACCCGAAATGAATACACCCGGACTTTAGACACCCGGATTTAATGCAGCCGGATTGAATACAACCGGACTGAATACACATGGACGGAATACACCCGAACTGAATACACCCGGACTGAATATACCCGGATGGAATACACCCACACTTAATGTACCTGGACTGAATACACTAGGACTGAATATACCAAGACTGAATACACCCGAACTGAATACACCCGGACGGAATACACCCGAAATGAATACACCCGAACTGAATACACCCGGATTTAATGCACCCGGATTGAATGCAACCGGACTGAATACACGTGGACGGAATACACCAGGACTGAATACACCCGGTCAGAATAGACTCAGACTGAATACACCCGGACTGCATACACCCGTACTAAATACACATGGACTGAATACATCCGGACTGAATACACCCGGACTGAATACACCCGGACTGAATACACCAGGACTGTCTGCACCAGGACTGACTACAACCGGACTGAATACACCAGGACTGAATACACCAGGACTGACTACACACGGACTGAATACACTAGGACTGAATACACCCGGACTGAATACACCCGGACTGAATAGATCCGGACTGAACACACCAGGACTGAATACACCCGGACTGACTGCACTGGACTGAATACACCACGACTGAATACACCAGGACTGAATACACCCGGACTGAATACACCCGGACTGAATACACCCGGACTGAATACACAAGGGCTGAAAACACCCTGACTGAATACACCCTGACTGGATACACCCGGACTAAATACACCCAGACTGAATACACAAGGACTGAATACACCCGGAGGTAATACACCCGGACTAAATACACCAGGACTGAATACACCCGGACGTAATACACCCGGACTGAATACACCAGGACTGAATAGACCCGGACTGATTACATTCGGACTGAATACAGCCGGACTGAATACACCCGGACTGAATGCAGCCGGACTGAATACACCCGGACTGAATACGCCCGGACTGAATATACCCGGATTGAATAAACCCGGACTGAATACACCCGGACTGAATACGCCCAGACTGATAACACCCAGACTCAATACCCCCGGCCTGAATACATCAGGACTAAATACTCCCGGACTGAATACACCCGGACTGAATATACCCAGACTGAATACACCCGGACTGAATACACCCAGATTGAATACACCCGGACTGAATACGCCCGGACTGAAGACACCCAGACTCAATACACCCGGCCTGAATACATCAGGACTGAATACTCCCGGACTGAATACACCCGGACTGACTACACCTGGACTGAGTACACCAGGACTGACGACACCCGGACTCAATATAGCTGGACTGAATAAACCCGGACTGACTACACACGGACTGAATACATCCTGACTGAATACACCCAGACTGACTACATCCGGACTGAATACACCCGGACTGACTACACCCGGACAGAATACACCAGGACTGAATATACCTGGACTGAATACACCCGGACTGAATACACCCGGACTGACAACACCCGGACTGAATACACCCGGACTGAATTCACCCGGACTGACTACAACCAGCTGAATACACCCGGACTGAATACACCCGGACTGACTACACACGGGCTGAATACAGCCAGACTGAACACACCCGGTCTGAATACACCAGGACTGAATACACCCGGACTGAATACACCCGGACGGAATACACCCGGACTAAATACACCCGGATTGAATACACCCGGACTGAATACGCCTGGACTGAAAACACCCGGACTTAATATACCCGGCCTGAATACACCACGACTGAATACTCCCGGACTGAATACACCCGGACTAACTATACCCAGACTGAAAACACTCGGAATAAATACACCCGGACTGAATACACCAGGACTGAATACACCAGGACTGAATACACCCGAAATGAATACACCCGGACTGAATACACCAGGACTGAATACACCAGGACTGAATACACCCGGCCTGAATACACCCGAAATGAATACACCCGGACTTTAGACACCCGGATTTAATGCAGCCGGATTGAATACAACCGGACTGAATACACATGGACGGAATACGCCAGGACTGTATACACCCGGACAGAATACACTCGGACTGATTACACCCGTACTGAATACACCCGAACTGAATACACCCGGACTGAATATACCCGGACGGAATACACCCACACTTAATGTACCTGGACTGAATACACTAGGACTGAATATACCAGGACTGAATACACCCGGCCTGAATACACCCGGACTGAATACACCCGAACTGAATACACCCGGACGGAATACACCCGAAATGAATACACCCGAACTGAATACACCCGGATTTAATGCACCCGGATTGAATGCAACCGGACTGAATACACGTGGACGGAATACACGTGGACGGAATACACCAGGACTGAATACACCCGGTCAGAATAGACTCAGACTGAATACACCCGGACTGCATACACCCGTACTAAATACACATGGACTGAATACATCCGGACTGAATACACCCGGACTGAATACACCAGGACTGTCTGCACCAGGACTGACTACAACCGGACTGAATACACCAGGACTGAATACACCAGGACTGACTACACACGGACTGAATACACCCGGACTGAATACACCCGGACTGAATACACCCGGACTGAATAGATCCGGACTGAACACACCAGGACTGAATACACCCGGACTGACTGCACTGGACTGAATACACCACGACTGAATACACCAGGACTGAATACACCCGGACTGAATACACCCGGACTGAAAACACCAGGACTGAATACACCCGGACTGAATAAACCCGGACTGAATACACAAGGGCTGAAAACACCCTGACTGAATACACCCTGACTGGATACACCCGGACTAAATACACCCGGACTGAATACACAAGGACTGAATACACCCGGAGGTAATACACCCGGACTAAATACACCAGGACTGAATACACCCGGACGTAATACACCCGGACTGAATACACCAGGACTGAATAGACCTGGACTGATTACATTCGGACTGAATACAGCCGGACTGAATACACCCGGACTGAATACAGCCGGACTGAATACGCCCGGACTGAATATACCCGGACTGAATAAACCCGGACTGAATACACCCGGACTGAATACGCCCAGACTGAAAACACCCAGACTCAATACACCCGGCCTGAATACATCAGGACTAAATACTCCCGGACTGAATACACCCGGACTGACTACACCAAGACTGAATACACCCGAAATGAATACACCCGGACTGACTACACCTGGACTGAATACACCAGGACTGACTACACCCGGACTCAATATAGCTGGACTGAATAAACCCGGACTGACTACACCTGGACTGAATACACCAGGACTGAATACACCAGGACTGAATACACACGGACTGAATAAACCCGGACTGAATAAACCCGGACTGAAAACACCCGCACTGAATACTCCCGGACTGAATACACCCGGACTGACTACACCTGGACTGAATACACCAGGACTGACGACACCCGGACTCAATATAGCTGGACTGAATAAACCCGGACTGACTACACACGGACTGAATACATCCTGACTGAATACACCCAGACTGACTACATCCGGACTGAATACAACCGGACTGAATACACCCGGACTGACTACACCCGGACAGAATACACCAGGACTGAATATACCTGGACTGAATACACCCGGACTGAATACACCCGGACTGACTACACCTGGACTGAATACACCCGGACTGAATTCACCCGGACTGACTACAACCAGCTGAATACACCCGGACTGAATACACCCGGACTGAGTACACCCGGACTGAATAAACCCGGATTGAATACACCCGGACTGAATACACCTTGGCTGAAAACACACTGACGGAATACACCTTGACTGAATACACCCAGACTGAATACACCAGGACTGACTACACCAGGAGTGAAAACACCCAAACTGAATACACCAGGACTGAATACACCAGGACTGAATACACACGGACTGAATAAACCCGGACTGAATAAACCTGGACTGAAAACACACGGACTGAATAAACCCGGACTGAATCAACCTGGATTGAATACACCCGGTCTGAATACACCAGGGCTGCAAACATCCTGACTGAATACACCCTGACTGAATACACCCGGTCTGAATACACCAGGACAGAATACGCCCAGACTGAATATACCAGGATTGAATACACACGGACTGAATGCACCAGGACTGACTGCAACCGGACTGAATGCACCAGGACTGAATACACCAGGACTGACTACACCCGTACTGAATACACCAGGACTGAATACGCCCGGACTGAATACAACCGGACTGAATACACCCGGACTGAATACACCAGGACTGAATACACCCGGACTGACTACACCGGACTGAATACACCACGACTGAATACACCAGGACTGAATACACCCGGACTGAATACACCCGTACTGAAAACACCAGGACTGAATACACCCGGATTGAGTACACCCGGACTGAATACACCCGAACTGAATAAACCTGGATTGAATACACCCGGACTGAATACACCAGAGCTGCAAACACCCTGACTGAATACACCCTGACTGAATACACCCGGTCTGAATACACCAGGACTGACTACACCCGGACTGAAAACACGCGGACTGAATACACCCAGACTGAATACACAAGGGCTGAAAACACCCTGACTGAATACACCCTGATTGAATACACTCGGACTGAATATACCAGGACTGAATACACCCGGACTGAATGCACCAGGACTGAATACACCCGGACTGAAAACACCAGGACTGAATACACCCGGATTGAATACACCCGGACTGAATACACCCGGACTGAATACACCCGGACTGAATAAACCCGGATTGAATACACCCGGACTGAATACACAAGGGCTGAAAACACCCTGACTGAATACACCCTGACTGAATACAATCGGACTGAATATACCAGGACTGAATACACCCGGACTGAATGCACCAGGAATGACTGCAACCGGCCTGAATACACCAGGACTGAATACACCAGGACTGACTACACCCGGACTGAATACACCAGCATTGAATACGCCCGGACTGAAGACAACCGGACTGAATACACCTGGACTGAATACACCAGGACTGAATACACCCAAACTGACTACACCGGACTGAATACACCACGACTGAATACACCAGGACTGAATACACCCGGACTGAATACACCCTGACTGAATACACCCTGACTGAATACACCCGGTCTGAATACACCAGGACTGACTACACCCAGACTGAAAACACGCGGACTGAATACACCCAGACTGACTACACCGGACTGAATACACCACGACTGAATACACCAGGACTGAATACACCCCGATTGAATACACCCGGACTGAATACACCCGGACTGAATACACCCGGACTGAATAAACCCGGATTGAATACACCCGGACTGAATACACAAGGGCTGAAAACATCCTGACTGAATACACCCTGACTGAATACACTCGGACTGAATATACCAGGACTGAATACACCCGGACTGAATGCACCACGACTGAATACACCAGGACTGACTACACCCGGATTGAATACACCAGTACTGAATACGCCCGGACTGAATACACCCGGACTGAATACACCCGGACTGAATAGACCCGGACTGAATATACCAGGACTGAATACACCCGGACTGACGACACCGGACTGAATACACCACGACTGAATACACCAGGACTGAATACACCCGGACTGAATACACCCGGACTGAAAACACCAGGACTGAATACACCCGGATTGAATACACCCGGACTGAATACACCCGGACTGAATACAAACGGACTGAATTAACACGGATTGAATACACCCGGACTGAATACACAAGGGCTGAAAACACCCTGGCTGAATACACCCTGACTGAATACACCCCGACTTAATACACCCGGACTGAATACACAAGGACTGAATACACCCAGACATAATACACCCGGACTACATAAACCAGGACTGAATACACCCGGACTTAATACACCCGGACTGAATACATCATGACAGAATAAACCCGGACTGAATACACCAGGACTGAATACTCCCGGACGTAATATACACGGACGTAATACACCCGCACTGAATTCACCCGGACTGAAGAGACCCGGACTGATTACACTCGGACTGAATACCGCCGGTCTGAATACAGCCGGACTGAATACAGCCGGACTGAATACACCCGGACTGAATAAACCCAGACTGAATACACCTGACTGAATACACCCGGACTGAATAGACCTGGACTCAATACAGCTGGACTGAATACACCAGGACTGACTACACCCGGACTGAATACACCCGGACTGAATATACCCAGACTGAATACACCCGGACTGAATACACCCAGATTGAATACACCCGGACTGAATACGCCCGGACTGAAAACACCCAGACTCAATACACCCGGCCTGAATACATCAGGACTGAATACTCCCGGACTGAATACACCCGGACTGACTACACCAGGACTGAATACACCAGGACTGACGACACCCGGACTCAATATAGCTGGACTGAATAAACCCGGACTGACTACACACGGACTGAATACATCCTGACTGAATACACCCAGACTGACTACATCCGGACTGAATACAACCGGACTGAATACACCCGGACTGACTACACCCGGACAGAATACACCAGGACTGAATATACCTGGACTGAATACACCCGGACTGAATACACCCGGACTGACAACACCCGGACTGAATACACCCGGACTGAATTCACCCGGACTGACTACAACCAGCTGAATACACCCGGACTGAATACACCCGGACTGACTACACACGGGCTGAATACAGCCAGACTGAACACACCCGGTCTGAATACACCAGGACTGAATACACCCGGACTGAATACACCCGGACTGAATACACCCGGACGGAATACACCCGGACTAAATACACCCGGATTGAATACACCCGGACTGAATACGCCTGGACTGATAACACTCGGACTTAATATACCCGGCCTGAATACACCACGACTGAATACTCCCGGACTGAATACACCCGGACTAACTATACCCAGACTGAAAACACTCGGAATAAATACACCCGGACTGAATACACCAGGACTGAATACACCAGGACTGAATACACCCGGCCTGAATACACCCGAAATGAATACACCCGGACTGAATACACCAGGACTGAATACACCAGAACTGAATACACCCGGCCTGAATACACCCGAAATGAATACACCCGGACTTTAGACACCCGGATTTAATGCAGCCGGATTGAATACAACCGGACTGAATACACATGGACGGAATACGCCAGGACTGTATACACCCGGACAGAATACACTCGGACTGATTACACCCGTACTGAATACACCCGAACTGAATACACCCGGACTGAATATACCCGGACGGAATACACCCACACTTAATGTACCTGGACTGAATACACTAGGACTGAATATACCAAGACTGAATACACCCGGCCTGAATACACCCGGACTGAATACACCCGAACTGAATACACCCGGATGGAATACACCCGAAATGAATACACCCGAACTGAATACACCCGGATTTAATGCACCCGGATTGAATGCAACCGGACTGAATACACGTGGACGGAATACACCAGGACTGAATACACCCGGTCAGAATAGACTCAGACTGAATACACCCGGACTGCATACACCCGTACTAAATACACATGGACTGAATACATCCGGACTGAATACACCCGGACTGAATACACCCGGACTGAATACACCAGGACTGTCTGCACCAGGACTGACTACAACCGGACTGAATACACCAGGACTGAATACACCAGGACTGACTACACACGGACTGAATACACTAGGACTGAATACACCCGGACTGAATACACCCGGACTGAATAGATCCGGACTGAACACACCAGGACTGAATACACCCGGACTGACTGCACTGGACTGAATACACCACGACTGAATACACCAGGACTGAATACACCCGGACTGAATACACCCGGACTGAATACACCCGGACTGAATACACAAGGGCTGAAAACACCCTGACTGAATACACCCTGACTGGATACACCCGGACTAAATACACCCAGACTGAATACACAAGGACTGAATACACCCGGAGGTAATACACCCGGACTAAATACACCAGGACTGAATACACCCGGACGTAATACACCCGGACTGAATACACCAGGACTGAATAGACCCGGACTGATTACATTCGGACTGAATACAGCCGGACTGAATACACCCGGACTGAATGCAGCCGGACTGAATACACCCGGACTGAATACGCCCGGACTGAATATACCCGGATTGAATAAACCCGGACTGAATACACCCGGACTGAATACGCCCAGACTGAAAACACCCAGACTCAATACCCCCGGCCTGAATACATCAGGACTAAATACTCCCGGACTGAATACTCCCGGACTGACTACACCAAGACTGAATACACCCGAAATGAATACACCCGGACTGACTACACCTGGACTGAATACACCAGGACTGACTACACCCGGACTCAATATAGCTGGACTGAATAAACCCGGACTGACTACACCTGGACTGAATACACCCGGACTGAATACACCAGGACTGACTACACACGGACTGAATACACTAGGACTGAATACACCCGGACTGAATACACCCGGACTGAATACACCCGGACTGCATACACCCGTACTAAATACACATGGACTGAATACATCCGGACTGAATACACCCGGACTGAATACACCCGGACTGAATACACCAGGACTGTCTGCACCAGGACTGACTACAACCGGACTGAATACACCAGGACTGAATACACCAGGACTGACTACACACGGACTGAATACACTAGGACTGAATACACCCGGACTGAATACACCCGGACTGAATAGATCCGGACTGAACACACCAGGACTGAATACACCCGGACTGACTGCACTGGACTGAATACACCACGACTGAATACACCAGGACTGAATACACCCGGACTGCATACACCCGGACTGAAAACACCAGGACTGAATAAACCCGGATTGAATACACCCGGACTGAATACACCCGGACTAAATACACCCGGACTGAATACACAAGGACTGAATACACCCGGAGGTAATACACCCGGACTAAATACACCAGGACTGAATACACCCGGACGTAATACACCCGGACTGAATACACCAGGACTGAATAGACCCGGACTGATTACATTCGGACTGAATACAGCCGGACTGAATACACCCGGACTGAATACAGCCGGACTGAATACACCCGGACTGAATACGCCCGGACTGAATATACCCGGACTGAATAAACCTGGACTGAATACACCCGGACTGAATACGCTCAGACTGAAAACACCCAGACTCAATACACCCGGCCTGAATACATCAGGACTAAATACTCCCGGACTGAATACACCCGGACTGACTACACCAAGACTGAATACACCCGAAATGAATACACCCGGACTGACTACACCTGGACTGAATACACCAGGACTGACTACACCCGGACTCAATATAGCTGGACTGAATAAACCCGGACTGACTACACCTGGACTGAATACACCAGGACTGAATACACCAGGACTGAATACACACGGACTGAATAAACCCGGACTGAATAAACCCGGACTGAAAACACCCGCACTGAATACTCCCGGACTGAATACACCCGGACTGACTACACCTGGACTGAATACACCAGGACTGACGACACCCGGACTCAATATAGCTGGACTGAATAAACCCGGACTGACTACACACGGACTGAATACATCCTGACTGAATACACCCAGACTGACTACATCCGGACTGAATACAACCGGACTGAATACACCCGGACTGACTACACCCGGACAGAATACACCAGGACTGAATATACCTGGACTGAATACACCCGGACTGAATACACCCGGACTGACTACACCTGGACTGAATACACCCGGACTGAATTCACCCGGACTGACTACAACCAGCTGAATACACCCGGACTGAATACACCCGGACTGACTACACACGGGCTGAATACAGCCAGACTGAACACACCCGGTCTGAATACACCAGGACTGAATACACCCGGACTGAATACACCCGGACGGAATACACCCGGACTAAATACACCCGGATTGAATACACCCGGACTGAATACGCCTGGACTGAAAACACCCGGACTTAATATACCCGGCCTGAATACACCACGACTGAATAAACCCGGTTTGAATACACCCGGACTGAATACACAAGGGCTGAAAACATCCTGACTGAATACACCCTGACTGAATACACTCGGACTGAATATACCAGGACTGAATACACCCGGACTGAATGCACCAGGACTGAATACACCAGGACTGACTACACCCGGATTGAATACACCAGTACTGAATACGCCCGGACTGAATACACCCGAACTGAATACACCCGGACTGAATAGACCCGGACTGAATATACCAGGACTGAATACACCCGGACTGACTACACCGGACTGAATACACCAGGACTGAATACACCAGGACTGAATACACCCGGACTGAATACACCCGGACTGAATACACCAGGACTGTCTGCACCAGGACTGTCTGCACCAGGACTGACTACAACCGGACTGAATACACCCGGACTGAATACACCAGGACTGACTACACACGGACTGAATACACTAGGACTGAATACACCCGGACTGAATACACCCGGACTGAATAGATCCGGACTGAACACACCAGGACTGAATACTCCCGGACTGACTGCACTGGACTGAATACACCACGACTGAATACACCAGGACTGAATACATCCGGACTGCATACACCCGGACTGAAAACACCAGGACTGAATAAACCCGGATTGAATACACCCGGACTGAATATACCCGGACTAAATACACCCGGACTGAATACACAAGGACTGAATACACCCGGAGGTAATAGACCCGGACTAAATACACCAGGACTGAATACACCCGGACGTAATACACCCGGACTGAATACACCAGGACTGAATAGACCCGGACTGATTACATTCGGACTGAATACAGCCGGACTGAATACACCCGGACTGAATACAGCCGGACTGAATACACCCGGACTGAATACGCCCGGACTGAATATACCCGGACTGAATAAACCCGGACTGAATACACCCGGACTGAATACGCCCAGACTGAAAACACCCAGACTCAATACACCCGGCCTGAATACATCAGGACTAAATACTCCCGGACTGAATACACCCGGACTGACTACACCAAGACTGAATACACCCGAAATGAATACACCCGGACTGACTACACCTGGACTGAATACACCAGGACTGACTACACCCGGACTCAATATAGCTGGACTGAATAAACCCGGACTGACTACACCTGGACTGAATACACCAGGACTGAATACACCAGGACTGAATACACACGGACTGAATAAACCCGGACTGAATAAACCCGGACTGAAAACACCCGCACTGAATACTCCCGGACTGAATACACCCGGACTGACTACACCTGGACTGAATACACCAGGACTGACGACACCCGGACTCAATATAGCTGGACTGAATAAACCCGGACTGACTACACACGGACTGAATACATCCTGACTGAATACACCCAGACTGACTACATCCGGACTGAATACAACCGGACTGAATACACCCGGACTGACTACACCCGGACAGAATACACCAGGACTGAATATACCTGGACTGAATACACCCGGACTGAATACACCCGGACTGACTACACCTGGACTGAATACACCCGGACTGAATTCACCCGGACTGACTACAACCAGCTGAATACACCCGGACTGAATACACCCGGACTGACTACACATGGGCTGAATACAGCCAGACTGAACACACCCGGTCTGAATACACCAGGACTGAATACACCCGGACTGAATACACCCGGACGGAATACACCCGGACTAAATACACCCGGATTGAATACACCCGGACTGAATACGCCTGGACTGAAAACACCCGGACTTAATATACCCGGCCTGAATACACCACGACTGAATAAACCCGGTTTGAATACACCCGGACTGAATACACAAGGGCTGAAAACATCCTGACTGAATACACCCTGACTGAATACACTCGGACTGAATATACCAGGACTGAATACACCCGGACTGAATGCACCAGGACTGAATACACCAGGACTGACTACACCCGGATTGAATACACCAGTACTGAATACGCCCGGACTGAATACACCCGAACTGAATACACCCGGACTGAATAGACCCGGACTGAATATACCAGGACTGAATACACCCTGACTGACTACACCGGACTGAATACACCACTACTGAATACACCAGGACTGAATACACCCGGACTGAATACACCCGGACTGAAAACACCAGGACTGAATACACCCGGATTGAATACACCCGGACTGAATACACCCGGACTGAATACAAACGGACTGAATAAACACGGATTGAATAATCCCGGACTGAATACACAAGGGCTGAAAACACCCTGGCTGAATACACACTGACTGAATACACCCCGACTTAATTTACCCGGACTGAATATACAAGGACTGAATACACCCGGACATAATACACCCGGACTACATAAACCAGGACTGAATACACCCGGACTTAATACACCCGGACTGAATACACCATGACAGAATAAACCCGGACTGAATACACCAGGACTGAATACTCCCGGACGTAATATACACGGACGTAATACACCCGCACTGAATTCACCCGGACTGAAGAGACCCGGACTGATTACACTCGGACTGAATACCGCCGGTCTGAATACAGCCGGACTAAATACAGCCGGACTGAATACAGCCGGACTGAATACACCCGGACTGAATAAACCCAGACTGAATACACCCAGACTGAATAGACCTGGACTCAATACAGCTGGACTGAATACACCAGGACTGACTACACCCGGACTGAATACACCCGGACTGAATACACCCGGACTGAATATACCCAGACTGAATACACCCGGACTGAATACACCCAGATTGAATACACCCGGACTGAATACATCCGGACGGAATACACCCGGACTGAATACACCCGGATTGAATACACCCGGACTGAATACGCCTGGACTGAAAACACCCGGACTTAATAAACCCAGCCTGAATACACCACGACTGAATAAACCCGGATTGAATACACCCGGACTGAATACACAAGGGCTGAAAACATCCTGACTGAATACACCCTGACTGAATACACTCGGACTGAATATACCAGGACTGAATACACCCAGACTGAATGCACCAGGACTGAATACACCAGGACTGACTACACCCGGATTGAATACACCAGTACTGAATACGCCCGGACTGAATACACCCGGACTGAATACACCCGGACTGAATAGACCCGGACTGAATATACCAGGACTGAATACACCCGGACTGACTACACCGGACTGAATACACCACGACTGAATACACCAGGACTGAATACACCCGGACTGAATACACCCGGACTGAAAACACCAGGACTGAATACACCCGGATTGAATACACCTTGACTGAATACACCCGGACTGAATACAAACGGACTGAACAAACACGGATTGAATAAACCCGGACTGAATACGCCCGGACTGAAAACACCCAGACTCAATACACCCGGACTGAATATATCAGGACTTAATACTCCCGGACTGAATACACCCGGACTGACTACACCTGGACTGAATACACCAGGACTGACGACACCCGGACTCAATATAGCTGGACTGAATAAACCCGGACTGACTACACACGGACTGAATACATCCTGACTGAATACACCCAGACTGACTACATCCGGACTGACTACAACCGGACTGAATACACCCGGACTGACTACACCCGGACTGAATACACCCGTACTGAAAACACCAGGACTGAATACACCAGGATTGAGTACACCCGGACTGAATACACCCGAACTGAATAAACCTGGATTGAATACACCCGGACTGAATACACCAGAGCTGCAAACACCCTGACTGAATACACCCTGACTGAATACACCCGGTCTGAATACACCCGGACTGACTACACCCGGACTGAAAACACGCGGACTGAATACACCCAGACTGAATACACAAGGGCTGAAAACACCCTGACTGAATACACCCTGATTGAATACACTCGGACTGAATATACCAGGACTGAATACACCCGGACTGAATGCACCAGGACTGAATACACCCGGACTGAAAACACCAGGACTGAATACACCCGGATTGAATACACCCGGACTGAATACACCCGGACTGAATACACCCGGACTGAATAAACCCGGATTGAATACACCCGTACTGAATACACAAGGGCTGAAAACACCCTGACTGAATACACCCTGACTGAATACAATCGGACTGAATATACCAGGACTGAATACACCCGGACTGACTACACCTGGACTGAATACACCAGGACTGACTACACCCGGACTCAATATAGCTGGACTGAATAAACCCGGACTGACTACACCTGGACTGAATACACCAGGACTGAATACACCAGGACTGAATACACACGGACTGAATAAACCCGGACTGAATAAACCCGGACTGAAAACAGCCGCACTGAATACTCCCGGACTGAATACACCCGGACTGACTACACCTGGACTGAATACACCAGGACTGACGACACCCGGACTCAATATAGCTGGACTGAATAAACCCGGACTGACTACACACGGACTGAATACATCCTGACTGAATACACCCAGACTGACTACATCCGGACTGAATACACCCGAAATGAATACACCCGGACTGAATACACCAGGACTGAATACACCAGGACTGAATACACCCGGAGGTAATACACCCGGACTAAATACACCAGGACTGAATACACCCAGACGTAATACACCCGGACTGAATACACCAGGACTGAATAGACCCGGACTGATTACATTCGGACTGAATACAGCCGGACTGAATACACCCGGACTGAATACAGCCGGACTGAATACACCCGGACTGAATACGCCCGGACTGAATATACCCGGACTGAATAAACCCGGACTGAATACACCCGGACTGAATACGCCCAGACTGAAAACACCCAGACTCAATACACCCGGCCTGAATACATCAGGACTAAATACTCCCGGACTGAATACACCCGGACTGACTACACCAAGACTGAATACACCCGAAATGAATATACCCGGACTGACTACACCTGGACTGAATACACCAGGACTGACTACACCCGGACTCAATATAGCTGGACTGAATAAACCCGGACTGACTACACCTGGACTGAATACACCAGGACTGAATACACCAGGACTGAATACACACGGACTGAAAACACCCGCACTGAATACTCCCGGACTGAATACACCCGGACTGACTACACCTGGACTGAATACACCAGGACTGACGACACCAGGACTCAATATAGCTGGACTGAATAAACCCGGACTGACTACACACGGACTGAATACATCCTGACTGAATACACCCAGACTGACTACACCCGAAATGAATATACCCGGACTGACTACACCTGGACTGAATACACCAGGACTGACTACACCCGGACTCAATATAGCTGGACTGAATAAACCCGGACTGACTACACCTGGACTGAATACACCAGGACTGAATACACCAGGACTGAATAAACCCGGACTGAAAACACCCGCACTGAATACTCCCGGACTGAATACACCCGGACTGACTACACCTGGACTGAATACACCAGGACTGACGACACCAGGACTCAATATAGCTGGACTGAATAAACCCGGACTGACTACACACGGACTGAATACATCCTGACTGAATACACCCAGACTGACTACATCCGGGCTGAATACAGCCAGACTGAACACACCCTGTCTGAATACACCAGGACTGAATACACCCGGACTGAATACACCCGGACTGAATACACCCGGACGGAATACACCCGGACTAAATACACCCGGATTGAATACACCCGGACTGAATACGCCTGGACTGAAAACACCCGGACTTAATATACCTGGCCTGAATACACCACGACTGAATAAACCCGGATTGAATACACCCGGACTGAATACACAAGGGCTGAAAACATCCTGACTGAATACACCCTGACTGAATACACTCGGACTGAATATACCAGGACTGAATACACCCGGACTGAATGCACCAGGACTGAATACACCAGGACTGACTACACCCGGATTGAATACACCAGTACTGAATACGCCCGGACTGAATACACCCGGACTGAATACACCCGGACTGAATAGACCCGGACTGAATATACCAGGACTGAATACACCCGGACTGACTACACCGGACTGAATACACCACGACTGAATACACCAGGACTGAATACACCCGGACTGAATACACCCGGACTGAAAACACCAGGACTGAATACACCCGGATTGAATACACCCGGACTGAATACACCCGGACTGAATACAAACGGACTGAATAAACACGGATTGAATAAACCCGGACTGAATACACAAGGGCTGAAAACACCCTGGCTGAATACACACTGACTGAATACACCCCGACTTAATATACCCGGACTGAATACACAAGGACTGAATACACCCGGACATAATACACCCGGACTACATAAACCAGGACTGAATACACCCGGACTTAATACACCCGGACTGAATACACCATGACAGAATAAACCCGGACTGAATACACCAGGACTGAATACTCCCGGACGTAATATACACGGACGTAATACACCCGCACTGAATTCACCCGGACTGAAGAGACCCGGACTGATTACACTCGGACTGAATACCGGTCTGAATACAGCCGGACTAAATACAGCCGGACTGAATACAGCCGGACTGAATAAACCCGGACTGAATAAACCCGGACTGAATAGACCTGGACTCAATACAGCTGGACTGAATACACCAGGACTGACTACACCTGGACTGAATACACCCGGACTGAATATACCCAGACTGATTACACCCGGACTGAATACACCCAGATTGAATACACCCGGACTGAATACACCCGGACGGAATACACCCGGACTAAATACACCCGGATTGAATACACCCGGACTGAATACGCCTGGACTGAAAACACCCGGACTTAATATACCCAGCCTGAATACACCACGACTGAATAAACCCGGATTGAATACACCCGGACTGAATACACAAGGGCTGAAAACATCCTGACTGAATACACTCGGACTGAATATACCAGGACTGAATACACCCAGACTGAATGCACCAGGACTGAATACACCAGGACTGACTACACCCGGATTGAATACACCAGTACTGAATACGCCCGGACTGAATACACCCGGACTGAATACACCCGGACTGAATAGACCCGGACTGAATATACCAGGACTGAATAAACCCGGACTGACTACACCGGACTGAATACACCACGACTGAATACACCAGGACTGAATACACCCGGACTGAATACACCCGGACTGAAAACACCAGGACTGAATACACACGGATTGAATACACCCGGACTGAATACACCCGGACTGAATACAAACGGACTGAACAAACCCGGATTGAATAAACCCGGACTGAATACGCCCGGACTGAAAACACCCAGACTCAATACACCCGGCCTGAATATATCAGGACTTAATACTCCCGGACTGAATACACCCGGACTGACTACACCTGGACTGAATACACCAGGACTGACGACACCCGGACTCAATATAGCTGGACTGAATAAACCCGGACTGACTACACACGGACTGAATACATCCTGACTGAATACACCCAGACTGACTACATCCGGACTGAATACAACCGGACTGAATACACCCGGACTGACTACACCCGGACAGAATACACCAGGACTGAATATACCTGGACTGAATACACCCGGACTGAATACATCAGGACTGACTACAACCAGCTGAATACACCCGGACTGAATACACCCGGACTGACTACACACGGGCTGAATACAGCCAGACTGAACACACCCGGTCTGATTACACCAGGACTGAATACACCCGGACTGAATACACCCGGACTGAATACACCCGGACGGAATACACCCGGATTAAATACACCCGGATTGAATACACCCGGACTGAATACGCCTGGACTGAAAACACCCGGACTTAATATACCCGGCCTGAATACACCACGACTGAATACTCCCGGACTGAATACACCCGGACTAACTATACCCAGACTGAAAACACTCGGAATAAATACACCCGGACTGAATACACCAGGACTGAATACACCAGGACTGAATACACCTGGCCTGAAAACACCCGAAATGAATACACCCGGACTGAATACACCAGGACTGAATACACCAGCACTGAATACACCCGGCCTGAATACACCCGAAATGAATACAGCCGGACTTTAGACACCCGGATTTAATGCAGCCGGATTGAATACAACCGGACTGAATACACATGGACGGAATACGCCAGGACTGTATACACCCGGACAGAATACACTCGGACTGATTACACCCGTACTGAATACACCCGAACTGAATACACCCGGACTGAATATACCCGGACGGAATACACCCACACTTAATGTACCTGGACTGAATAAACTAGGACTGAATATACCAGGACTGAATACACCCGGCCTGAATACACCCGGACTGAATACACCCGAACTGAATACACCCGGACGGAATACACCCGAAATGAATACACCCGAACTGAATACACCCGGATTTAATGCACCCGGATTTAATGCAACCGGACTGAATACACGTGGACGGAATACACCAGGACTGAATACACCCGGTCAGAATAGACTCAGACTGAATACACCCGGACTGCATACACCCGTACTGAATACACATGGACTGAATACATCCGGACTGAATACACCCGGACTGAATACACCCGGACTGAATACACCAGGACTGTCTGCACCAGGACTGACTACAACCGGACTGAATACACCAGGACTGAATACACCAGGACTGACTACACACGGACTGAATACACTAGGACTGAATACACCCGGACTGAATACACCCGGACTGAATAGATCCGGACTGAACACACCTGGACTGAATACACCCTGACTGAATACACCCTGACTGGATACACTCGGACTAAAAACACCCGGAATAAATACACCAGGACTGAATACACCCGGACGTAATACACCCGGACTGAATACACCAGGACTGAATAGACCCGGACTGATTACATTCGGACTGAATACAGCCGGACTGAATACACCAGGACTGAATACACCAGGACTGAATACACACGAACTGAATAAACCCGGACTGAATAAACCCGGACTGAAAACACCCGCACTGAATACTCCCGGACTGAATACACCCGGACTGACTACACCTGGACTGAATACACCAGGACTGACGACACCCGGACTCAATATAGCTGGACTGAATAAACCCGGACTGACTACACACGGACTGAATACATCCTGACTGAATACACCCAGACTGACTACATCCGGACTGAATACAACCGGACTGAATACACCCGGACTGACTACACCCGGACAGAATACACCAGGACTGAATATACCTGGACTGAATACACCCGGACTGAATACACCCGGACTGACTACACCTGGACTGAATACACCCGGACTGAATTCACCCGGACTGACTACAACCAGCTGAATACACCCGGACTGAATACACCCGGACTGACTACACACAGACTGAATACAGCCAGACTGAACACACCCGGTCTGAATACACCAGGACTGAATACACACGGACTGAATACACCCGGACGGAATACACCCGGACTAAATACACCCGGATTGAATACACCCGGACTGAATACGCCTGGACTGAAAACACCCGGACTTAATATACCCGGCCTGAATACACCACGACTGAATACTCCCGGACTGAATACACCCGGACTAACTATACCCAGACTGAAAACACTCGGAATAAATACACCCGGACTGAATACACCAGGACTGAATACACCAGGACTGAATACACCCGGCCTGAATACACCCGAAATGAATACACCCGGACTGAATACACCAGGACTGAATACACCAGGACTGAATACACCCGGCCTGAATACACCCGAAATGAATACACCCGGACTTTAGACACCCGGATTTAATGCAGCCGGATTGAATACAACCGGACTGAATACACATGGACGGAATACGCCAGGACTGTATACACCCGGACAGAATACACTCGGACTGATTACACCCGTACTGAATACACCCGAACTGAATACACCCGGACTGAATATACCCGGACGGAATACACCCACACTTAATGTACCTGGACTGAATACACTAGGACTGAATATACCAGGACTGAATACACCCGGCCTGAATACACCCGGACTGAATACACCCGAACTGAATACACCCGGACTGAATACACCCGAAATGAATACACCCGGACTAAATACACCCGGATTGAATACACCCGGACTGAATACGCCTGGACTGAAAACACCCGGACTTAATATACCCGGCCTGAATACACCACGACTGAATACTCCCGGACTGAATACACCCGGACTAACTATACCCAGACTGAAAACACTCGGAATAAATACACCCGGACTGAATACACCAGGACTGAATACACCAGGACTGAATACACCCGGCCTGAATACACCCGAAATGAATACACCCGGACTGAATACACCAGGACTGAATACACCAGGACTGAATACACCCGGCCTGAATACACCCGAAATGAATACACCCGGACTTTAGACACCCGGATTTAATGCAGCCGGATTGAATACAACCGGACTGAATACACATGGACGGAATACGCCAGGACTGTATACACCCGAACTGAATACACCCGGACTGAATATACCCGGACGGAATACACCCACACTTAATGTACCTGGACTGAATACACCAGGACTGAATATACCAGAACTGAATGCACCCGGCCTGAATACACCCGGACTGAATACACCCGAACTGAATATACCCGGACGGAATACACCCACACTTAATGTACCTGGACTGAATACACCAGGACTGAATATACCAGAACTGAATGCACCTGGCCTGAATACACCCGGACTGAATACACCCGAACTGAATACACCCGGATTTAATGCACCCGGATTGAATGCAACCAGACTGAATACACGTGGACGGAATACACCAGGACTGAATACACCCGGTCAGAATAGACTCAGACTGAATACACCCGGACTGCATACACCCGTACTGAATACACATGGACTGAATACATCCGGACTGAATACACCCGGACTGAATACACACCAGGACTGTCTGCACCAGGACTGACTACAACCGGACTGAATACACCAGGACTGAATACACCAGGACTGACTACACACGGACTGAATACACTAGGACTGAATACACCCGGACTGAATACACCCGGACTGAACACACCAGGACTGAATACACCCGGACTGACTGCACTGGACTGAATACACCAGGACTGAATACACCAGGACTGAATACACCCGGACTGAATACACCCGGACTGAAAACACCAGGACTGAATAAACCCGGATTGAATACACCCGGACTGAATACACCCGGACTGAATACAACCGGCTTGAATACACATGGACGGAATACGCCAGGACTGTATACACCCGAACTGAATACACCCGGACTGAATATACCCGGACGGAATACACCCACACTTAATGTACCTGGACTGAATACACCAGGACTGAATATACCAGGACTGAATGCACCCGGCCTGAATACACCCGGACTGAATACACCCGAACTGAATACACCCGGACGGAATACACCCGAAATGAATACACCCGAACTGAATACACCCGGATTTAATGCACCCGGATTGAATGCAACCGGACTGAATACACGTGGACAGAATACACCAGGACTGAATACACCCGGTCAGAATAGACTCAGACTGAATACACCCGGACTGCATACACCCGTACTGAATACACATGGACTGAATACATCCGGACTGAATACACCCGGACTGAATACACCCGGACTGAATACACCAGGACTGTCTGCACCAGGACTGACTACAACCGGACTGAATACACCAGGACTGAATACACCAGGACTGACTACACACGGACTGAATACACTAGGACTGAATACACCCGGACTGAATACACCCGGACTGAATAGACCCGGACTGAACACACCAGGACTGAATACACCCGGACTGACTGCACTGGACTGAATACACCAGGACTGAATACACCAGGACTGAATACACCAGGACTGAATACACCCGGACTGAATACACCCGGACTGAAAACACCAGGACTGAATAAACCCGGATTGAATACACCCGGACTGAATACACCCGGACTGAATACACCCGGACTGAATACACCCGGACTGAATACACAAGGGCTGAAAACACCCTGACTGAATACACCCTGACTGGATACACCCGGACTAAATACACACGGACTGAATACACAAGGACTGAATACACCCGGAGGTAATACACCCGGACTAAATACACCAGGACTGAATACACCCGGACGTAATACACCCGGACTGAATACACCAGGACTGAATACACAAGGGCTGAAAACACCCTGACTGAATACACCCTGACTGGATACACCCGGACTAAATACACCCGGACTGAATACACAAGGACTGAATACACCCGGAGGTAATACACCCGGACTAAATACACCAGGACTGAATACACCCGGACGTAATACACCCGGACTGAATACACCAGGACTGAATAGACCCGGACTGATTACATTCGGACTGAATACAGCCGGACTGAATACACCCGGACTGAATACAGCCGGACTGAATACATCGGACTGAATACGCCCGGACTGAATATACCCGGACTGAATACACCCGGACTGAATACACCCGGACTGAATACGCCCAGACTGAAAACACCCAGACTCAATACACCCGGCCTGAATACATCAGGACTAAATACTCCCGGACTGAATACACCCGGACTGACTACACCAAGACTGAATACACCCGAAATGAATACACCCGGACTGACTACACCTGGACTGAATACACCAGGACTGACTACACCCGGACTCAATATAGCTGGACTGAATAAACCCGGACTGACTACACCTGGACTGAATACACCAGGACTGAATACACCAGGACTGAATAAACCCGGACTGAATAAACCCGGACTGAAAACACCCGGACTGAATACATCCGGACTGAATACACCCGGACTGACTACACCTGGACTGAATACACCCGGACTGAATATACCCGGAATGATTACACCCGGACTGAATACACCCGGACTGAAAACACCCAGACTCAATACACCCGGCCTGAATACATCAGGATTAAATACTCCCGGACTGAATACACACGGACTGACTACACCTGGACTGAATACACCAGGACTGAATACACCAGGACTGAATAAACCCGGACTGAATAAACCCGGACTGACTACACACGGACTGAATGCATCCTGACTGAATACACCTGGACTGAATACACCCGAAATGAATACACCCGGACTTTAGACACCCGGATTTAATGCAGCCGGATTGAATACAACCGGCTTGAATACACATGGACGGAATACGCCAGGACTGTATACACCCGAACTGAATACACCCGGACTGAATATACCCGGACGGAATACACCCACACTTAATGTACCTGGACTGAATACACCAGGACTGAATATACCAGGACTGAATGCACCCGGCCTGAATACACCCGGACTGAATACACCCGAACTGAATACACCCGGACGGATTACACCCGAAATGAATACACCCGAACTGAATACACCCGGATTTAATGCACCCGGATTGAATGCAACCGGACTGAATACACGTGGACAGAATACACCAGGACTGAATACACCCGGTCAGAATAGACTCAGACTGAATACACCCGGACTGCATACACCCGTACTGAATACACATGGACTGAATACATCCGGACTGAATACACCCGGACTGAATACACCCGGACTGAATACACCAGGACTGTCTGCACCAGGACTGACTACAACCGGACTGAATACACCAGGACTGAATACACCAGGACTGACTACACACGGACTGAATACACTAGGACTGAATACACCCGGACTGAATACACCCGGACTGAATAGACCCGGACTGAACACACCAGGACTGAATACACCCGGACTGACTGCACTGGACTGAATACACCAGGACTGAATACACCAGGACTGAATACACCAGGACTGAATACACCCGGACTGAATACACCCGGACTGAAAACACCAGGACTGAATAAACCCGGATTGAATACACCCGGACTGAATACACCCGGACTGAATACACCCGGACTGAATACACCCGGACTGAATACACAAGGGCTGAAAACACCCTGACTGAATACACCCTGACTGGATACACCCGGACTAAATACACCCGGACTGAATACACAAGGACTGAATACACCCGGAGGTAATACACCCGGACTAAATACACCAGGACTGAATACACCCGGACGTAATACACCCGGACTGAATACACCAGGACTGAATACACAAGGGCTGAAAACACCCTGACTGAATACACCCTGACTGGATACACCCGGACTAAATACACCCGGACTGAATACACAAGGACTGAATACACCCGGAGGTAATACACCCGGACTAAATACACCAGGACTGAATACACCCGGACGTAATACACCCGGACTGAATACACCAGGACTGAATAGACCCGGACTGATTACATTCGGACTGAATACAGCCGGACTGAATACACCCGGACTGAATACAGCCGGACTGAATACATCGGACTGAATACGCCCGGACTGAATATACCCGGACTGAATACACCCGGACTGAATACACCCGGACTGAATACGCCCAGACTGAAAACACCCAGACTCAATACACCCGGCCTGAATACATCAGGGCTAAATACTCCCGGACTGAATACACCCGGACTGACTACACCAAGACTGAATACACCCGAAATGAATACACCCGGACTGACTACACCTGGACTGAATACACCAGGACTGACTACACCCGGACTCAATATAGCTGGACTGAATAAACCCGGACTGACTACACCTGGACTGAATACACCAGGACTGAATACACCAGGACTGAATAAACCCGGACTGAATAAACCCGGACTGAAAACACCCGGACTGAATACATCCGGACTGAATACACCCGGACTGAATACACCCGGACTGAATAAACCTGGATTGAATACACCCGGACGGAATACACCAGGGCTGAAAACACCCTGACTGAATACACCCTGACTGAATACACCCGGACTGAATACACCAGGACTGAATACGGCTGGACTGAATACACCAGGACTGACTACACCTGGACTGAATACACCCGGACTGAATATACCCGGAATGATTACACCCGGACTGAATACACCCGGACTGAAAACACCCAGACTCAATACACCCGGCCTGAATACATCAGGATTAAATACTCCCGGACTGAATACACACGGACTGACTACACCTGGACTGAATACACCAGGACTGAATACACCAGGACTGAATAAACCCGGACTGAATAAACCCGGACTGACTACACACGGACTGAATGCATCCTGACTGAATACACCTGGACTGAATACACCCGAAATGAATACACCCGGACTTTAGACTCCCGGATTTAATGCAGCCGGATTGAATACAACCGGCTTGAATACACATGGACGGAATACGCCAGGACTGTATACACCCGAACTGAATACACCCGGACTGAATATACCCGGACGGAATACACCCACACTTAATGTACCTGGACTGAATACACCAGGACTGAATATACCAGGACTGAATGCACCCGGCCTGAATACACCCGGACTGAATACACCCGAACTGAATACACCCGGACGGAATACACCCGAAATGAATACACCCGAACTGAATACACCCGGATTTAATGCACCCGGATTGAATGCAACCGGACTGAATACACGTGGACAGAATACACCAGGACTGAATACACCCGGTCAGAATAGACTCAGACTGAATACACTCGGACTGCATACACCCGTACTGAATACATATGGACTGAATACATCCGGACTGAATACACCCGGACTGAATACACCCGGACTGAATACACCAATACTGTCTGCAGCAGGACTGACTACAACCGGACTGAATACACCAGGACTGAATACACCAGGACTGACTACACACGGACTGAATACACTAGGACTGAATACACCCGGACTGAATACACCCGGACTGAATAGACCCGGACTGAACACACCAGGACTGAATACACCCGGACTGACTGCACTGGACTGAATACACCAGGACTGAATACACCAGGACTGAATACACCAGGACTGAATACACCCGGACTGAATACACCCGGACTGAAAACACCAGGACTGAATAAACCCGGATTGAATACACCCGGACTGAATACACCCGGGCTGAATACACCCGGACTGAATACACCCGGACTGAATACACAAGGGCTGAAAACACCCTGACTGAATACACCCTGACTGGATACACCCGGACGAAAGACACCCGGACTGAATACACAAGGACTGAATACACCCGGAGGTAATACACCCGGACTAAATACACCAGGACTGAATACACCCGGACGTAATACACCCGGACTGAATACACCAGGACTGAATACACAAGGGCTGAAAACACCCTGACTGAATACACCCTGACTGGATACACCCGGACTAAATACACCCGGACTGAATACACAAGGACTGAATACACCCGGAGGTAATACACCCGGACTAAATACACCAGGACTGAATACACCCGGACGTAATACACCCGGACTGAATACACCAGGACTGAATAGACCCGGACTGATTACATTCGGACTGAATACAGCCGGACTGAATACACCCGGACTGAATACAGCCGGACTGAATACATCGGACTGAATACGCCCGGACTGAATATACCCGGACTGAATACACCCGGACTGAATACACCCGGACTGAATACACAAGGGCTGAAAACACCCTGACTGAATACACCCTGACTGGATACACCCGGACTAAATACACCCGGACTGAATACACAAGGACTGAATACACCCGGAGGTAATACACCCGGACTAAATACACCAGGACTGAATACACCCGGACGTAATACACCCGGACTGAATACACCAGGACTGAATAGACCCGGACTGATTACATTCGGACTGAATACAGCCGGACTGAATACACCCGGACTGAATACAGCCGGACTGAATACATCGGACTGAATACGCCCGGACTGAATATACCCGGACTGAATACACCCGGACTGAATACACCCGGACTGAATACGCCCAGACTGAAAACACCCAGACTCAATACACCCGGCCTGAATACATCAGGGCTAAATACTCCCGGACTGAATACACCCGGACTGACTACACCAAGACTGAATACACCCGAAATGAATACACCCGGACTGACTACACCTGGACTGAATACACCAGGACTGACTACACCCGGACTCAATATAGCTGGACTGAATAAACCCGGACTGACTACACCTGGACTGAATACACCAGGACTGAATACACCAGGACTGAATAAACCCGGACTGAATAAACCCGGACTGAAAACACCCGGACTGAATACATCCGGACTGAATACACCCGGACTGAATACACCCGGACTGAATAAACCTGGATTGAATACACCCGGACGGAATACACCAGGGCTGAAAACACCCTGACTGAATACACCCTGACTGAATACACCCGGACTGAATACACCAGGACTGAATATGGCTGGACTGAATACACCAGGACTGACTACACCTGGACTGAATACACCCGGACTGAATATACCCGGAATGATTACACCCGGACTGAATACACCCGGACGGAAAACACCCAGACTCAATACACCCGGCCTGAATACATCAGGATTAAATACTCCCGGACTGAATACACACGGACTGACTACACCTGGACTGAATACACCAGGACTGACTACACCCGGACTCAATATAGCTGGACTGAATAAACCCGGACTGACTACACACGGACTGAATGCATCCTGACTGAATACACCCAGACTGACTACACCCGGACTGAATACACCCGGACTGAATACACCCGGACTGACTACACACGGACAGAATACACCAGGACTGAATACACCTGGACTGAATACACCCGGACTGAATATACCCGGACTGAAAACACCCGGACTGAATATACCCTGACTGAATACACCCAGACTGAATACATCCACACTTAACGTACCCGGACTGAATACATCAGGACTGAATACACCAGGACTGAATACACCCGGCCTGAATACACCCGGACTGAATACACCCGAACTGAATACACCCGGACTGAATATACCCGGACGGAATACACCCACACTTAATGTACCTGGACTGAATAAAGTAGGACTGAATATAACAGGACTGAATACACCCGGCCTGAATACACCCGGACTGAATACACCCGAACTGAATACACCCGGACGGAATACACCCGAAATGAATACACCCGAACTGAATACACCCGGATTTAATGCACCCGGATTGAATGCAACCAGACTGAATACACGTGGACGGAATACACCAGGACTGAATACACCCGGTCAGAATAGACTCAGACTGAATACACCCGGACTGCATACACCCGTACTGAATACACATGGACTGAATACATCCGGACTGAATACACCCGGACTGAATACACCTGGACTGAATACACCAGGACTGTCTGCACCAGGACTGACTACAACCGGACTGAATACACCAGGACTGAATACACCAGGACTGACTACACACGGACTGAATACACTAGGACTGAATACACCCGACTGAATACACCCGGACTGAATAGATCCGGACTGAACACACCAAGACTGAATACACCCTGACTGAATACACCCTGACTGGATACACCCGGACTAAATAGACCCGGACTAAATACACCAGGACTGAATACACCCGGACGTAATACACCCGGACTGATTACACCAGGACTGAATAGACCCGGACTGAATACATTCGGACTGAATACAGCCGGACTGAATACACCAGGACTGAATACACCAGGACTGAATACACACGGACTGAATAAACCCGGACTGAATAAACCCGGACTGAAAACACCCGCACTGAATACTCCCGGACTGAATACACCCGGACTGACTACACCTGGACTGAATACACCAGGACTGACGACACCCGGACTCAATATAGCTGGACTGAATAAACCCGGACTGACTACACACGGACTGAATACATCCTGACTGAATACACCCAGACTGACTACATCCGGACTGAATACAACCGGACTGAATACACCCGGACTGACTACACCCGGACAGAATACACCAGGACTGAATATACCTGGACTGAATACACCCGGACTGAATACACCCGGACTGAATACACCCGGACTGACTACACACGGACTGAATACAGCCAGACTGAACACACCCGGTCTGAATACACCAGGACTGAATACACCCGGACTGAATACACCCGGACTGAATACACCCGGACGGAATACACCCGGACTAAATACACCCGGATTGAATACACCCGGACTGAATACGCCTGGACTGAAAACACCCGGACTTAATATACCCGGCCTGAATACACCACGACTGAATACTCCCGGACTGAATACACCCGGACTAACTATACCCAGACTGAAAACACTCGGAATAAATACACCCGGACTGAATACACCAGGACTGAATACACCAGGACTGAATACACCCGGCCTGAATACACCCGAAATGAATACACCCGGACTGAATACACCCGAAATGAATACACCCGAACTGAATACACCCGGATTTAATGCACCCGGATTGAATGCAACCGGACTGAATACACCAGGACTGAATACACCAGGACTGAATACACCCGGCCTGAATACACCCGAAATGAATACACCCGGACTTTAGACACCCGGATTTAATGCAGCCGGATTGAATACAACCGGACTGAATACACATGGACGGAATACGCCAGGACTGTATACACCCGGACAGAATACACTCGGACTGATTACACCCGTACTGAATACACCCGAACTGAATACACCCGGACTGAATATACCCGGACGGAATACACCCGGACTGACTACACCTGGACTGAATACACCAGGACTGAATACACCAGGACTGAATACACACGGACTGAATAAACCCGGACTGAATAAACCCGGACTGAAAACACCCGCACTGAATACTCCCGGACTGAATACACCCGGACTGACTACACCTGGACTGAATACACCAGGACTGACGACACCCGGACTCAATATAGCTGGACTGAATAAACCCGGACTGACTACACACGGACTGAATACATCCTGACTGAATACACCCAGACTGACTACATCCGGACTGAATACAACCGGACTGAATACACCCGGACTGAATATACCCGGACGGAATACACCCACACTTAATGTACCTGGACTGAATACACCAGGACTGAATATACCAGAACTGAATGCACCCGGCCTGAATACACCCGGACTGAATACACCCGAACTGAACACACCCGGATTTAATGCACCCGGATTGAATGCAACCGGACTGAATACACGTGGACGGAATACACCAGGACTGAATACACCCGGTCAGAATAGACTCAGACTGAATACACCCGGACTGCATACACCCGTACTGAATACACATGGACTGAATACATCCGGACTGAATACACCCGGACTGAATACACCCGGACTGAATACACCAGGACTGTCTGCACCAGGATTGACTACAACCGGACTGAATACACCAGGACTGAATACACCAGGACTGACTACACACGGACTGAATACACTAGGACTGAATACACCCGGACTGAAAACACCAGGACTGAATAAACCCGGATTGAATACACCCGGACTGAATACACCCGGACTGAATACACCCGGACTGAATACACAAGGGCTGAAAACACCCTGACTGAATACACCCTGACTGGATACACCCGGACTAAATACACCCGGACTGAATACACAAGGACTGAATACACCCGGAGGTAATACACCCCGACTAAATACACCAGGACTGAATACACCCGGACGTAATACACCCGGACTGAATACACCAGGACTAAATAGACCCGGACTGATTACATTCGGACTGAATACAGCCGGACTGAATACACCCGGACTGAATACAGCCGGACTGAATACACCCGGACTGAATACGCCCGGACTAAATATACCCGGACTGAATACACCCGGACTGAATACGCCCAGACTGAAAACACCCAGACTCAATACACCCGGCCTGAATACATCAGGACTAAATACTCCCGGACTGAATACACCCGGACTGACTACACCAAGACTGAATACACCCGAAATGAATACACCCGGACTGACTACACCTGGACTGAATACACCAGGACTGACTACACCCGGACTCAATATAACTGGACTGAATAAACCCGGACTGACTACACCTGGACTGAATACACCAGGACTGAATACACCAGGACTGAATAAACCCGGACTGAATAAACCCGGACTGAAAACACCAGGACTGAATACACCCGGACTGAATACACCCGGACTGAATACACCCGAAATGAATACACCCGGACTTTAGACACCCGGATTTAATGCAGCCGGATTGAATACAACCGGACTGAATACACATGGACGGAATACGCCAGGACTGTATACACCCGAACTGAATACACCCGGACTGAATATACCCGGACGGAATACACCCACACTTAATGTACCTGGACTGAATACACCAGGACTGAATATACCAGGACTGAATGCACCCGGCCTGAATACACCCGGACTGAATACACCCGAACTGAATACACCCGGACGGAATACACCCGAAATGAATACACCCGAACTGAATACACCCGGATTTAATGCACCCGGATTGAATGCAACCGGACTGAATACACGTGGACAGAATACACCAGGACTGAATACACCCGGTCAGAATAGACTCAGACTGAATACACCCGGACTGCATACACCCGTACTGAATACACATGGACTGAATACATCCGGACTGAATACACCCGGACTGAATACACCAGGACTGTCTGCACCAGGACTGTCTGCACCAGGACTGACTACAACCGGACTGAATACACCCGGACTGAATACACCAGGACTGACTACACACGGACTGAATACACTAGGACTGAATACACCCGGACTGAATACACCCGGACTGAATAGACCCGGACTGAACACACCAGGACTGAATACACCCGGACTGACTGCACTGGACTGAATACACCAGGACTGAATACACCAGGACTGAATACACCAGGACTGAATACACCAGGACTGAATACACCAGGACTGAAAACACCAGGACTGAATAAACCCGGATTGAATACACCCGGACTGAATACACCCGGACTGAATACACCCGGACTGAATACACAAGGACTGAATACACCCGGAGGTAATACACCCGGACTAAATACACCAGGACTGAATACACCCGGACGTAATACACCCGGACTGAATACACCAGGACTGAATAGACCCGGACTGATTACATTCGGACTGAATACAGCCGGACTGAATACACCCGGACTGAAAACAACCGGACTGAATACATCGGACTGAATACGCCCGGACTGAATATACCCGGACTGAATACACCCGGACTGAATACACCCGGACTGAATACGCCCAGACTGAAAACACCCAGACTCAATACACCCGGCCTGAATACATCAGGACTAAATACTCCCGGACTGAATACACCCGGACTGACTACACCAAGACTGAATACACCCGAAATGAATACACCCGGACTGACTACACCTGGACTGAATACACCAGGACTGACTACACCCGGACTCAATATAGCTGGACTGAATAAACCCGGACTGACTACACACGGACTGAATACATCCTGACTGAATACACCCAGACTGACTACATCCGGACTGAATACAACCGGACTGAATACACCCGGACTGAATATACCCGGACGGAATACACCCACACTTAATGTACCTGGACTGAATACACCAGGACTGAATATACCAGAACTGAATGCACCCGGCCTGAATACACCCGGACTGAATACACCCGAACTGAACACACCCGGATTTAATGCACCCGGATTGAATGCAACCGGACTGAATACACGTGGACGGAATACACCAGGACTGAATACACCCGGTCAGAATAGACTCAGACTGAATACACCCGGACTGCATACACCCGTACTGAATACACATGGACTGAATACATCCGGACTGAATACACCCGGACTGAATACACCCGGACTGAATACACCAGGACTGTCTGCACCAGGATTGACTACAACCGGACTGAATACACCAGGACTGAATACACCAGGACTGACTACACACGGACTGAATACACTAGGACTGAATACACCCGGACTGAAAACACCAGGACTGAATAAACCCGGATTGAATACACCCGGACTGAATACACCCGGACTGAATACACCCGGACTGAATACACAAGGGCTGAAAACACCCTGACTGAATACACCCTGACTGGATACACCCGGACTAAATACACCCGGACTGAATACACAAGGACTGAATACACCCGGAGGTAATACACCCCGACTAAATACACCAGGACTGAATACACCCGGACGTAATACACCCGGACTGAATACACCAGGACTAAATAGACCCGGACTGATTACATTCGGACTGAATACAGCCGGACTGAATACACCCGGACTGAATACAGCCGGACTGAATACACCCGGACTGAATACGCCCGGACTAAATATACCCGGACTGAATACACCCGGACTGAATACGCCCAGACTGAAAACACCCAGACTCAATACACCCGGCCTGAATACATCAGGACTAAATACTCCCGGACTGAATACACCCGGACTGACTACACCAAGACTGAATACACCCGAAATGAATACACCCGGACTGACTACACCTGGACTGAATACACCAGGACTGACTACACCCGGACTCAATATAACTGGACTGAATAAACCCGGACTGACTACACCTGGACTGAATACACCAGGACTGAATACACCAGGACTGAATAAACCCGGACTGAATAAACCCGGACTGAAAACACCAGGACTGAATACACCCGGACTGAATACACCCGGACTGAATACACCCGAAATGAATACACCCGGACTTTAGACACCCGGATTTAATGCAGCCGGATTGAATACAACCGGACTGAATACACATGGACGGAATACGCCAGGACTGTATACACCCGAACTGAATACACCCGGACTGAATATACCCGGACGGAATACACCCACACTTAATGTACCTGGACTGAATACACCAGGACTGAATATACCAGGACTGAATGCACCCGGCCTGAATACACCCGGACTGAATACACCCGAACTGAATACACCCGGACGGAATACACCCGAAATGAATACACCCGAACTGAATACACCCGGATTTAATGCACCCGGATTGAATGCAACCGGACTGAATACACGTGGACAGAATACACCAGGACTGAATACACCCGGTCAGAATAGACTCAGACTGAATACACCCGGACTGCATACACCCGTACTGAATACACATGGACTGAATACATCCGGACTGAATACACCCGGACTGAATACACCAGGACTGTCTGCACCAGGACTGTCTGCACCAGGACTGACTACAACCGGACTGAATACACCCGGACTGAATACACCAGGACTGACTACACACGGACTGAATACACTAGGACTGAATACACCCGGACTGAATACACCCGGACTGAATAGACCCGGACTGAACACACCAGGACTGAATACACCCGGACTGACTGCACTGGACTGAATACACCAGGACTGAATACACCAGGACTGAATACACCAGGACTGAATACACCAGGACTGAATACACCCGGACTGAAAACACCAGGACTGAATAAACCCGGATTGAATACACCCGGACTGAATACACCCGGACTGAATACACCCGGACTGAATACACAAGGACTGAATACACCCGGAGGTAATACACCCGGACTAAATACACCAGGACTGAATACACCCGGACGTAATACACCCGGACTGAATACACCAGGACTGAATAGACCCGGACTGATTACATTCGGACTGAATACAGCCGGACTGAATACACCCGGACTGAAAACAACCGGACTGAATACATCGGACTGAATACGCCCGGACTGAATATACCCGGACTGAATACACCCGGACTGAATACACCCGGACTGAATACGCCCAGACTGAAAACACCCAGACTCAATACACCCGGCCTGAATACATCAGGACTAAATACTCCCGGACTGAATACACCCGGACTGACTACACCAAGACTGAATACACCCGAAATGAATACACCCGGACTGACTACACCTGGACTGAATACACCAGGACTGACTACACCCGGACTCAATATAGCTGGACTGAATAAACCCGGACTGACTACACCTGGACTGAATACACCAGGACTGAATACACCAGGACTGAATAAACCCGGACTGAATAAACCCGGACTGAAAACACCCGGACTGAATACATCCGGACTGAATACACCCGGACTGAATACACCCGGACTGAATACACAAGGACTGAATACACCCGGAGGTAATACACCCGGACTAAATACACCAGGACTGAATACACCCGGACGTAATACACCCGGACTGAATACACCAGGACTGAATAGACCCGGACTGATTACATTCGGACTGAATACAGCCGGACTGAATACACCCGGACTGAAAACAACCGGACTGAATACATCGGACTGAATACGCCCGGACTGAATATACCCGGACTGAATACACCCGGACTGAATACACCCGGACTGAATACGCCCAGACTGAAAACACCCAGACTCAATACACCCGGCCTGAATACATCAGGACTAAATACTCCCGGACTGAATACACCCGGACTGACTACACCAAGACTGAATACACCCGAAATGAATACACCCGGACTGACTACACCTGGACTGAATACACCAGGACTGACTACACCCGGACTCAATATAGCTGGACTGAATAAACCCGGACTGACTACACCTGGACTGAATACACCAGGACTGAATACACCAGGACTGAATAAACCCGGACTGAATAAACCCGGACTGAAAACACCCGGACTGAATACATCCGGACTGAATACACCCGGACTGAATACACCCGGACTGAATAAACCTGGATTGAATACACCCGGACTGAATACACCAGGGCTGAAAACACCCTGACTGAATACACCCTGACTGAATACACCCGGACTGAATACACCAGGACTGACTACACCCGGACTAAAAACACGCGGACTGAATACACCCAGACTGAATACAGCCGGACTGAATACACCCGGACTGAATAAACCCAGACTGAATACACCCTGACTGAATACACCCTGACTGAATAGACCCGGACTGAATACGGCTGGACTGAATACACCAGGACTGACTACACCTGGACTGAATACACCCGGACTGAATATACCCGGAATGAATACACCCGGACTGAATACACCCGGACTGAAAACACCCAGACTCAATACACCCGGCCTGAATACATCAGGATTAAATACTCCCGGACTGAATACACACGGACTGACTACACCAAGACTGAATACACCCGAAATGAATACACCCGGACTGACTACACACGGACTGAATACACTAGGACTGAATACACCCGGACTGAATACACCCGGACTGAATAGACCCGGACTGAACACACCAGGACTGAATACACCCGGACTGATTGCACTGGACTGAATACACCAGGACTGAATACACCAGGACTGAATACACCAGGACTGAATACACCCGGACTGAATACACCCGGACTGAAAACACCAGGACTGAATAAACCCGGATTGAATACACCCGGACTGAATACACCCGGACTGAATACACAAGGGCTGAAAACACCCTGACTGAATACACCCTGACTGGATACACCCGGACTAAATACACCCGGACTGAATACACAAGGACTGAATACACCCGGAGGTAATACACCCGGACTAAATACACCAGGACTGAATACACCCGGACGTAATACAGCCGGACTGAATACACCAGGACTGAATAGACCCGGACTGATTACATTCGGACTGAATACAGCCGGACTGAATACACCCGGACTGAATACATCGGACTGAATACGCCCGGACTGAATATACCCGGACTGAATACACCCGGACTGAATACACCCGGACTGAATACGCCCAGACTGAAAACACCCAGACTCAATACACCCGGCCTAAATACATCAGGACTAAATACTCCCGGACTGAATACACCCGGACTGACTACACCAAGACTGAATACACCCGAAATGAATACACCCGGACTGACTACACCTGGACTGAATAAACCCGGACTGACTACACCTGGACTGAATACACCCGGACTGAATACACCAGGACTGAATAAACACGGATTGAATACACCCGGACTGAATACACCCGGACTGAATACACCCGGACTGAATAAACCCGGATTGAATACACCCGGACTGAATACACAAGGGCTGAAAACACCCTGACTGAATACACCCTGACTGAATACAATCGGACTGAATATACCAGGACTGAATACACCCGGACTGAATGCACCAGGAATGACTGCAACCGGCCTAAATACACCAGGACTGAATACACCAGGACTGACTACACCCGGACTGAATACACCAGCATTGAATACGCCCGGACTGAAGACAACCGGACTGAATACACCTGGACTGAATACACCAGGACTGAATACACCCAAACTGACTACACCGGACTGAATACACCACGACTGAATACACCAGGACTGAATACACCCGGACGGAATACACCCGAAATGAATACACCCGAACTGAATACACCCGGATTTAATGCACCCGGATTGAATGCAACCGGACTGAATACACGTGGACAGAATACACCAGGACTGAATACACCCGGTCAGAATAGACTCAGACTGAATACACCCGGACTGCATACACCCGTACTGAATACACATGGACTGAATACATCCGGACTGAATACACCCGGACTGAATACACCCGGACTGAATACACCAGGACTGTCTGCACCAGGACTGACTACAACCGGACTGAATACACCAGGACTGAATACACCAGGACTGACTACACACGGACTGAATACACTAGGACTGAATACACCCGGACTGAATACACCTGGACTGAATAGACCCGGACTGAACACACCAGGACTGAATACACCCGGACTGACTGCACTGGACTGAATACACCAGGACTGAATACACCCGGACTGAATACACCCGGACTGAATACACCCGGACTGAAAACACCAGGACTGAATAAACCCGGATTGAATACACCCGGACTGAATACACCCGGACTGAATACACCCGGACTGAATACACCCGGACTGAATACACAAGGGCTGAAAACACCCTGACTGAATACACCCTGACTGGATACACCCGGACTAAATACACCCGGACTGAATACACAAGGACTGAATACACCCGGAGGTAATACACCCGGACTAAATACACCAGGACTGAATACACCCGGACGTAATACACCCGGACTGAATACACCAGGACTGAATAGACCCGGACTGATTACATTCGGACTGAATACAGCCGGACTGAATACACCCGGACTGAATACAGCCGGACTGAATACATCGGACTGAATACGCCCGGACTGAATATACCCGGACTGAATACATCCGGACTGAATACACCCGGACTGAATACGCCCAGACTGAAAACACCCAGACTCAATACACCCGGCCTGAATACATCAGGACTAAATACTCCCGGACTGAATACACCCGGACTGACTACACCAAGACTGAATACACCCGAAATGAATACACCCGGACTGACTACACCTGGACTGAATACACCAGGACTGACTACACCCGGACTCAATATAGCTGGACTGAATAAACCCGGACTGACTACACCTGGACTGAATACACCAGGACTGAATACACCAGGACTGAATACACCAGGACTGAATAAACCCGGACTGAATAAACCCGGACTGAAAACACCCGGACTGAATACATCCGGACTGAATACACCCGGACTGAATACACCCGGACTGAATAAACCTGGATTGAATACACCCGGACTGAATACACCAGGGCTGAAAACACCCTGACTGAATACACCCTGACTGAATACACCCGGACTGAATACACCAGGACTGACTACACCCGGACTAAAAACACGCGGACTGAATACACCCAGACTGAATACAGCCGGACTGAATACACCCGGACTGAATAAACCCAGACTGAATACACCCTGACTGAATACACCCTGACTGAATAGACCCGGACTGAATACGGCTGGACTGAATACACCAGGACTGACTACACCTGGACTGAATACACCCGGACTGAATATACCCGGAATGAATACACCCGGACTGAATACACCCGGACTGAAAACACCCAGACTCAATACACCCGGCCTGAATACATCAGGATTAAATACTCCCGGACTGAATACACACGGACTGACTACACCAAGACTGAATACACCCGAAATGAATACACCCGGACTGACTACACACGGACTGAATACACTAGGACTGAATACACCCGGACTGAATACACCCGGACTGAATAGACCCGGACTGAACACACCAGGACTGAATACACCTGGACTGACTGCACTGGACTGAATACACCAGGACTGAATACACCAGGACTGAATACACCCGGACTGAATACACCCGGACTGAAAACACCAGGACTGAATAAACCCGGATTGAATACACCCGGACTGAATACACCCGGACTGAATACACAAGGGCTGAAAACACCCTGACTGAATACACCCTGACTGGATACACCCGGACTAAATACACCCGGACTGAATACACAAGGACTGAATACACCCGGAGGTAATACACCCGGACTAAATACACCAGGACTGAATACACCCGGACGTAATACAGCCGGACTGAATACACCAGGACTGAATAGACCCGGACTGATTACATTCGGACTGAATACAGCCGGACTGAATACACCCGGACTGAATACATCGGACTGAATACGCCCGGACTGAATATACCCGGACTGAATACACCCGGACTGAATACACCCGGACTGAATACGCCCAGACTGAAAACACCCAGACTCAATACACCCGGCCTAAATACATCAGGACTAAATACTCCCGGACTGAATACACCCGGACTGACTACACCAAGACTGAATACACCCGAAATGAATACACCCGGACTGACTACACCTGGACTGAATACACCAGGACTGACTACACCCGGACTCAATATAGCTGGACTGAATAAACCCGGACTGACTACACCTGGACTGAATACACCCGGACTGAATACACCAGGACTGAATAAACACGGATTGAATACACCCGGACTGAATACACCCGGACTGAATACACCCGGACTGAATAAACCCGGATTGAATACACCCGGACTGAATACACAAGGGCTGAAAACACCCTGACTGAATACACCCTGACTGAATACAATCGGACTGAATATACCAGGACTGAATACACCCGGACTGAATGCACCAGGAATGACTGCAACCGGCCTAAATACACCAGGACTGAATACACCAGGACTGACTACACCCGGACTGAATACACCAGCATTGAATACGCCCGGACTGAAGACAACCGGACTGAATACACCTGGACTGAATACACCAGGACTGAATACACCCAAACTGACTACACCGGACTGAATACACCACGACTGAATACACCAGGACTGAATACACCCGGACGGAATACACCCGAAATGAATACACCCGAACTGAATACACCCGGATTTAATGCACCCGGATTGAATGCAACCGGACTGAATACACGTGGACAGAATACACCAGGACTGAATACACCCGGTCAGAATAGACTCAGACTGAATACACCCGGACTGCATACACCCGTACTGAATACACATGGACTGAATACATCCGGACTGAATACACCCGGACTGAATACACCCGGACTGAATACACCAGGACTGTCTGCACCAGGACTGACTACAACCGGACTGAATACACCAGGACTGAATACACCAGGACTGACTACACACGGACTGAATACACTAGGACTGAATACACCCGGACTGAATACACCTGGACTGAATAGACCCGGACTGAACACACCAGGACTGAATACACCCGGACTGACTGCACTGGACTGAATACACCAGGACTGAATACACCCGGACTGAATACACCCGGACTGAATACACCCGGACTGAAAACACCAGGACTGAATAAACCCGGATTGAATACACCCGGACTGAATACACCCGGACTGAATACACCCGGACTGAATACACCCGGACTGAATACACAAGGGCTGAAAACACCCTGACTGAATACACCCTGACTGGATACACCCGGACTAAATACACCCGGACTGAATACACAAGGACTGAATACACCCGGAGGTAATACACCCGGACTAAATACACCAGGACTGAATACACCCGGACGTAATACACCCGGACTGAATACACCAGGACTGAATAGACCCGGACTGATTACATTCGGACTGAATACAGCCGGACTGAATACACCCGGACTGAATACAGCCGGACTGAATACATCGGACTGAATACACCAGGACTGACTACACACGGACTGAATACACTAGGACTGAATACACCCGGACTGAATACACCTGGACTGAATAGACCCGGACTGAACACACCAGGACTGAATACACCCGGACTGAAGACAACCGGACTGAATACACCTGGACTGAATACACCAGGACTGAATACACCCAAACTGACTACACCGGACTGAATACACCACGACTGAATACACCAGGACTGAATACACCCGGACGGAATACACCCGAAATGAATACACCCGAACTGAATACACCCGGATTTAATGCACCCGGATTGAATGCAACCGGACTGAATACACGTGGACAGAATACACCAGGACTGAATACACCCGGTCAGAATAGACTCAGACTGAATACACCCGGACTGCATACACCCGTACTGAATACACATGGACTGAATACATCCGGACTGAATACACCCGGACTGAATACACCCGGACTGAATACACCAGGACTGTCTGCACCAGGACTGACTACAACCGGACTGAATACACCAGGACTGAATACACCAGGACTGACTACACACGGACTGAATACACTAGGACTGAATACACCCGGACTGAATACACCTGGACTGAATAGACCCGGACTGAACACACCAGGACTGAATACACCCGGACTGACTGCACTGGACTGAATACACCAGGACTGAATACACCCGGACTGAATACACCCGGACTGAATACACCCGGACTGAAAACACCAGGACTGAATAAACCCGGATTGAATACACCCGGACTGAATACACCCGGACTGAATACACCCGGACTGAATACACCCGGACTGAATACACAAGGGCTGAAAACACCCTGACTGAATACACCCTGACTGGATACACCCGGACTAAATACACCCGGACTGAATACACAAGGACTGAATACACCCGGAGGTAATACACCCGGACTAAATACACCAGGACTGAATACACCCGGACGTAATACACCCGGACTGAATACACCAGGACTGAATAGACCCGGACTGATTACATTCGGACTGAATACAGCCGGACTGAATACACCCGGACTGAATACAGCCGGACTGAATACATCGGACTGAATACGCCCGGACTGAATATACCCGGACTGAATACACCCGGACTGAATACACCCGGACTGAATACGCCCAGACTGAAAACACCCAGACTCAATACACCCGGCCTGAATACATCAGGACTAAATACTCCCGGACTGAATACACCCGGACTGACTACACCAAGACTGAATACACCCGAAATGAATACACCCGGACTGACTACACCTGGACTGAATACACCAGGACTGACTACACCCGGACTCAATATAGCTGGACTGAATAAACCCGGACTGACTACACCTGGACTGAATACACCAGGACTGAATACACCAGGACTGAATACACCAGGACTGAATAAACCCGGACTGAATAAACCCGGACTGAAAACACCCGGACTGAATACATCCGGACTGAATACACCCGGACTGAATACACCCGGACTGAATAAACCTGGATTGAATACACCCGGACTGAATACACCAGGGCTGAAAACACCCTGACTGAATACACCCTGACTGAATACACCCGGACTGAATACACCAGGACTGACTACACCCGGACTAAAAACACGCGGACTGAATACACCCAGACTGAATACAGCCGGACTGAATACACCCGGACTGAATAAACCCAGACTGAATACACCCTGACTGAATACACCCTGACTGAATAGACCCGGACTGAATACGGCTGGACTGAATACACACGGACTGACTACACCTGGACTGAATACACCCGGACTGAATATACCCGGAATGAATACACCCGGACTGAATACACCCGGACTGAAAACACCCAGACTCAATACACCCGGCCTGAATACATCAGGATTAAATACTCCCGGACTGAATACACACGGACTGACTACACCAAGACTGAATACACCCGAAATGAATACACCCGGACTGACTACACACGGACTGAATACACTAGGACTGAATACACCCGGACTGAATACACCCGGACTGAATAGACCCGGACTGAACACACCAGGACTGAATACACCTGGACTGACTGCACTGGACTGAATACACCAGGACTGAATACACCAGGACTGAATACACCCGGACTGAATACACCCGGACTGAAAACACCAGGACTGAATAAACCCGGATTGAATACACCCGGACTGAATACACCCGGACTGAATACACAAGGGCTGAAAACACCCTGACTGAATACACCCTGACTGGATACACCCGGACTAAATACACCCGGACTGAATACACAAGGACTGAATACACCCGGAGGTAATACACCCGGACTAAATACACCAGGACTGAATACACCCGGACGTAATACAGCCGGACTGAATACACCAGGACTGAATAGACCCGGACTGATTACATTCGGACTGAATACAGCCGGACTGAATACACCCGGACTGAATACATCGGACTGAATACGCCCGGACTGCATATACCCGGACTGAATACACCCGGACTGAATACACCCGGACTGAATACGCCCAGACTGAAAACACCCAGACTCAATACACCCGGCCTGAATACATCAGGACTAAATACTCCCGGACTGAATACACCCGGACTGACTACACCAAGACTGAATACACCCGAAATGAATACACCCGGACTGACTACACCTGGACTGAATACACCAGGACTGACTACACCCGGACTCAATATAGCTGGACTGAATAAACCCGGACTGACTACACCTGGACTGAATACACCCGGACTGAATACACCAGGACTGAATAAACCCGGATTGAATACACCCGGACTGAATACACCCGGACTGAATACACCCGGACTGAATAAACCCGGATTTAATACACCCGGACTGAATACACAAGGGCTGAAAACATCCTGACTGAATACACCCTGACTGAATACACTCGGACTGAATATACCAGGACTGAATACACCCGGACTGAATGCACCAGGACTGAATACACCCGGACTGAATACACCCGGACTGAATAGACCCGGACTGAATATACCAGGACTGAATACACCCGGACTGATTACACCGGACTGAATACACCACGACTGAATACACCAGGACTGAATACACCCGGACTGAATACACCCGGACTGAAAACACCAGGACTGAATACACCCGGATTGAATACACCCGGACTGAATACACCCGGACTGAATACAAACGGACTGAATTAACACGGATTGAATACACCCGGACTGAATACACAAGGGCTGAAAACACCCGGGCTGAATACACC